>NC_044562.1:15770425-16075942 GCF_007565055.1 Rhinopithecus roxellana | reverse complement strand
CATTGGTTCTTATGCAGCTCATGAATTTATCTGGGAGTATACTGAAGACAGGTAAGCTGGTAATAATGTTGTTGATTATCTAATTCTAGCACCTAGAATCTTCTAGAGCCTGTTCTCAGAATTTTACTCTGAGAGCTTTTCTTTGTCTGTGACTTCCAGTCTTGGAAGACTACTTTTTTATATTTTTAGCTTAGCTTGGTAAAAGTAGAGATATTTTACTTTTAAGAAGAAAAAAATATTCCAAAAGTTTCAACTGTTTTATAAATATTATTCGTTTTGGCTTTAAGAAGATGTTTGCATCATTCTGGGATCTAAAAATGGAAGAAAGAAAGCTCTTTTACAACACAAACACACAGGAGCTGAAGTCCCTTTCACCAGGGAAAGCTTTGTGATTAGTGGAGTGTATACAATTATAAACTGAATTGTTCAATCAAAACACATCCCAATCACCCTAGCATGTCACTTTTAATAGGCAATACATTCCCCAAGAAGGCAAGTTCTCTGCTGGCAATATTGAACCAAATCATCAAAATTCAAAGACGGCTCTATAAAATGTGAAATTCCATCAGTAAAGTGCACAGTGGGCTGCAATGTGTAGATTAATGGGCAGCCTGTCAAGTATTTTAATGTATGCTTCAATCGCTGAAACACATGTGATGATTAGTAAAGTATTTGGCCTGAGCAGTAAAAGATATAAAATAAATTAAAGCCATGACACCTTCTGAATTAATAAAGCATTTGGTTAGGTTGTATTGATAAATCACTAGCACAGATTAAAAATCCCCGTAACTAGATACATTTCCCCCCAGGCATGCTAAGAACCCACACTGGCCTCTTCCTATCGCATCCTGCTAATTGAGAATCTCTGGGAAAGCACAACTGTTAAGTCCCTGAAGAATCTCAGAATATGAACATTCACCATTTTTAATCCTTGAATATAAACCAACATCTGTAATTGATATCACTCATATTTTTGAGTTCCAACTACCAAATGAGATTTCTTTTTCCTACACCTATTCAGAACTACTTTCACCCCAACAGTAGTTGTCAGTATTTTCTTTGAAACATGATTCTGGACACATAGAAGCTGTAAAATCCACACCAGAGCACAAGTGCTGAACTACATACATTTGCTTTCACTTTGGTTATTGGTATACATTCTGGGAGCTGGGGAGGGAAATGGTGAGCGTTTCTCCAGGCATATTCAACAGAGTATTGTACAACTAAGTCCAGATGTCACATTGATGCAACTTGTCCTTTAGTGGTAGGCTTGGGAAGCGCAGCTGCCCATATCATTTGGTTACATTATTTAATAATCAATGCCAAGTTTGACTAGTAGGGACACTCATAATTTGGAGAAGTGAAGGAAAATCTTAATTGTTGAATGCTGTCCCCTGGAGGTAGACATTCCCAGGAAGAAAAGCATGTTATTTTTGTGGAGGGATTGCTTTTTATGGATGGTTTGCTTTTTAAGGCTTGGCACCCATTCCAAAGGTCCATTCCATCAACACCAGGAATGGAAACACATATGAGGTATTTTTGCATGGAAAATAAAAAAGAAAACACATGGAGATTGCTTTTGAGGACCTCACAGTTTGAGACTCGACAATCTGACAATTATAATGCAACCTGGCAAATACTATAAAAGGGTGAGAGCTGGATGCTCTGTGAGTAAGTGACTGAATCAGAGTGGTGCATGGACATCAGGGAATCTTTCCTCCAGGAATTAGAACAAAAAACTTGACTTGGACGAGAAGAATGAATATACCCCTGGATGAAGATATGGAATGAACAAAGTGTTCTCAAACGGAAGAGAGGGTATTTAACTTGGACAGGGAAAGACATCGGTTTTCAATTATTTAAAGTTGGATTAACCTTTTTGCAAGGATAAATGAGGAGAAGTCTATCAGGAGATAAATATAGTTCTTTCTGTAACAGCTATCAAAAAATAAACCTATTTCCAAAGGTAAGGAGCCCTCTATCAACAAAGTTGTTCAGATGTTGAGTGACAGCTTGGGAAAGTTGCTGAAGAATTTTAACCTTGTCTGTCTGTATCCCTAGGGAATTAGTAGGATGTTTCAAACAGGAGAACAATTCACTGAAAGTCATCCTTAGAGCAGTTAGAAGCTACAGATTACTCATTACTACTCATAGTTCTCTTTCACTATAGAATTTTCAGTATCCTTTGCAAGATACATGTAAACATCTTGTGACAGGCTTAAAAGCCTTGTCAGATATGTAAACTCCTTGTTCTTGGCCCAGAGTATGCAATAAGTGTTTACATTGCTGTTCCTACGTCTCCTTCTCTTTAGTATATTTGTCTGGATTATTGAAGTTGGTGAATTATTTTATTTGGCCGATGGTTTAGGCATACAAACTTCTGGATTATAAACAAGACAGCTGCCATAGCCTTAGCATCAAATAACAATGTGGTGTTTCATGTGTGTGTGTGTGTGTGTGTGTTTTCTTATTGAAACTGAGATAAATGAGCAGTGTCGAAATGTTGGTAAATGTAAAGAGGATAATACATACAACATATTGTTCATTTAGACCCAGTTATGCCATTTTCCTCCACATTTTTAGTTAGAATGACACTTTCTATGTTGTTTATATATTGCTTTTTAAAAATATATATATATTTTTAAATATATATATATAGACTGAGTATCTTCCCCCTATGTTACTGGAAGAAGGGATCTCAATCCAGATTCCCAGAGAGGGTTCTTGGATCTTGCACAGGAAATAATTCAAGGCAAGCCACAGAGTGCAGTGAGAAGAGACAGTTTATTGAAAGCTCTGTCATTACAGAGTAGGATATCCTCAGGAAGCATGTGGATTAATGCACTGTCTTTGTTTTGTTCTTACGTAGCGGTCTTGTTTCTATGTAAAGATTAAACCAAGCTGTGACTACATGAGGGTGAGCAGACAGCATGGCAAAATTTATTGTTCTATTGTTTATTTCATTTTTATATTTTTTAAACTTTTTTGGGCATATCGCCCCCCCCCCCCCCCCCGCGTTTTTTAACTTTAAGTTCTGGGATACATGTGCAGACGTGGAGATTTATTACATAGGTATACATGTTCCATGGTGGTTTGTTTGCTCCACCACTCAACCTGCCATCTAGGTTTTAAGCCCTGCATGCATTAGGTATTTGTCCTAATGCTCTCCCTCCCGTTGCCCCCCCCCCCCCGCCCAATAGGCCCTCGTGTGTGATAATCCCCTCCCTGTGTCCATGTGTTCTCATTGTTCAGCTTCCACTTATGAGTGAGAGCACGCGGTGTTCGGTTTTCTGTTTCTGTGTTAGTTTGCTGAGAATGATGTCATTATTGTATTTATTTAAATAAATTTATGCTTGACAGTTTCATAAGTGAATACATCAAAGCAGAACCATAATTATTTTCAAAGCACATATTGTTGAGGGTATTGGGATATCTGGACTTTCTGTTGTTGTAGGAGTGTGTCTTTGCAGGGATTACCAGCCTGCTTCCTTAGCTATGTACATCTTAGGACCATGGGTTGTGGCTGGGAAGGAACATACCTTGCTAGTTTTCAGATGGAGTTGATTTCACAATGGTGTCACCCTGCTCTCCTAGGCTCCTGTTTCCCTAATACCTGTAAATACGCATTTTTTGAAAATGTAATTTTAAAAGCCAGCAAACAGGTTATCTCACACTTGTTCCATAATTTGTTTACAATCAATCCTCATTGTTAAATATTTGACCCATTAGCCATAATCAAAGTTGTATTTCACAGTATATTTTTAGCTCAGCCAATTACAGATGTTTTTGTATTGCTTGTATTTCTTTTTACTTTATTCTGTAGAGGTGTTAAATATATTTTTATTGTTAAGACAAAATATTAGGATAACAAAAAAAAATTCTGTGTTCTTTCCCAGAAGTAACAATTCTTAGGAATTAAATGATCATGTATGCCAACTTTAAACCTGCTCATCTGGTGTAAAGTAATGGAGATATTTTAGATTCACAGAATTATGTCAGCTTGGATGAAAAATCATATACTAGTCTTAGTTAACAGTTTACAGAATAAGTGCATATTTTTCTACATATGCAAAATTTAAGATAGAATTGTATTTATTGTTGCAAATTATTAAATTAATAGTATTTCTCAAAGAACTTCCCATAATAGAACACATGGCTCAGACTTATTTCTGTTAATTCCTGTGGTATTCACTAATATAGATGGAACAATAATATATTTTAATATATTCCTAATTATGGTGTTAAATAAAAAAAATTAAAAGGTAATATAATGATTATCACAGAAATACAAAGTAATAACTTGTCAGAAATTTAATTTAGGTCATCAAGTAATGAAACCACAGAGATGTTACCACTGATTCAAATAATTCAATACATATACATGCACACAACACATACACAAACATGTACATGCACAATTAAATACTTCAAAATAAATGTATAAATATCTACAAATATTGGCCAATATAGACAGCTCCAGTGGTCTCAAATCATTTGCATTTCTAAGTAAATGAATCGTATCTAGTACTTCCAGTTTTCTACAATTTACAAAATTTTTCAAAGTCAATGACAGACAGACATAACCTAGATAGTGTGAAAAATAGACTCCCTATTTCTTTTATGTGAATTTCAGAACCTTTCACAGATTTTTTTTTTTCTTTTTCTGATGATGGAACCTCAGATTATTATAGTCAGTGTTTTTGTTCTTCTTAAGAATGCTCCAGTGGGCCGGGCGTGGTGGCTCACATCTGTAATCCTAGCACTTTGGGAGGTCAAGGCAGGTGGATCACCTGATGTCAGGAGTTCGAGACTAGCCTGGCCAACATGGTGAAACCCCGTCTCTACTAAAAATAGAAAAATTAGCCAGGCATGGTGGTGGGCGCCTGTAATCACAGCTATTTGGGAGGCTGAGGCAGGAGAATCGCTTGAACCTGGGAGATGGAGATTTCAGTGAGCTGAGATAGTGCCATTGCACTCCAGCTTGGGTGACAGAATGAGACTCCACCTTCAAAAAAAAGAAGTTACAATGAACATTTTCTTATACAAATTTATTTTTGTAAAATAGTTACCTAGAATTGCTGGATGAATGTGTGTTAATTTGCTTTTGTTGTTGTTGTTTTAGAAACTGCCAAATTGCTTCCAAAATTATTATTTCAATGTATACTATTGTGAACTGTATATAAATATTTTTACATATACAAATACTTGAATTATCCTTTTTTTTTCTTTAATCTGGCCGTTGTTTTGATTCTTATTGCCTCAATTGCTAATGAAGTTGGGCATATTTTTATACATTTACTGGTTAGTGATATTTTATTTTAAAAATAATTATATATTATTTACATATTTACATTTTAATTATTGATATATGATACTTTTAAAATATATTTTTGATCTTAGCTATTGCCTTTTATATAAACTAAAATATTTTATTTCAATTTGTCAGTTGTCTTTTTAAAATAAATTTTGCTTATAATATAGTTCCTGTTATTGTGTTGAAATATATATAGCAAGATATTTATCATTTTAACCATTTGTAAGTGTACAACTCAGTACCATTGAAACATTCACAGTGTTTTGTAATCATCACCATTATCTCTACCCAAAACTTGTCATTGACCCCAAAATAAAATCTGACCTATTGAACAGTACCTCCCCATTTTTAACTACCCTCATGCCCTGATAACCTCTATTCTACTTAGAACAGGCAAATTTGCCTGTTGTAGGTACCTCATAAAAATGGAATCAATATGCTATTTGTCTTTACATATCTGGTTTCTTTCACTTAGCACAATGTGTTTAAGATTTATCCATGTTGTAACATCAAAACTTTATTTCTTTCTATGACTGATAGTAATATCCAATTGTCTGTATACGTCACAATTTATTTACCCATTTGTTAATGGACATTTGGACTGCTTTCTACCTTTTGATTATTGTGAATAATGCTACTATGAATATTGTCATAACATTAGTTCTTCAAGCCCCTGCTTTCAGTTACTTTAAATATGCACCTAGGAGTGACACTGCTGAGTCATAAGGTAGTTCTGAGTATAACGTTTTGAGGAAGTGACGAACTGTTTTCCACAGCAGTTGTGCCATTTTACATTCCCACCATCAATGTGTATGTTACAGTTTCTCCACATCCTTACCCAAACACTTTTTCTTTTCTTTCTCTTTTTGTAACAGCTATTCTTGTGGGTGTAGAGTGTTATCTCACTGAGATTTTGATTTGTATTTTCCTGATGACGAGTATTGTTAAACATGTTTTCACATGTTTATTGGCTATTGGTATGTCCTCTGGAGAAATGTCTATTCAAATTCTTCTCCCGTTTTTAAACTGGGTTGTTTCTTTGTTATTGAGTTGAAGTTCTTTAAGTATTTCAGTTATAAAACTCTTATAATATAAATATATAATTTCTAAATATTTTCTTCTAGTGTGTAGCTTGTCTTTTCACTGTCTTGATAACATTATTTGATGCTCAAAGTTCTTATTTTTGATGAAGTCTAAATTACCTATTTTATTTTATTGTTGCCTGTGATTTTGGTGTTGCAACCATAAAATCATTGCCAAAACCAATGAGGTTTTTTTGTTTGGTTTGGTTGGCTTTTGTTTGTTTGTTTGTTTTTTCTTTATAAGGTAGGGTCTTGCTCTGTCTCCAAGGCTGGAGTGCAGTGGCAGGATGACAGCTCACTGCAATCTTGACCTCCCCAGCTCAAGTGATCCTCCTGCCTCAGCCTCCTGAGTAGCTGGGGCCATAGGAACATACTACCACACCCAGCTAACATTTTGGGGTTTTTAAAATTATTTCTTTTTTTTTTCTTTTTGTAGAGGTGAGGTCTTACTGTGTTGTTGAGTTGATCTCAAACTGCTGGCTTCAATCAATCCTCCTGCCTCAGCCTCCCAAAGTGTTGGATTAGAGGGGTGAGCCACCGTGCCCATTCCCAAAACCAAGGTTATAAAGGTGTTTTTCTCACTGTTTATTCCTAGAAGTGTTGTAATTTTTGCTCTTCAGTTTATGTATTTGATACAGTTTGTGTTAGTTTTAATATATGGTGTGAAGTGAAAGTTCAAGCTCATTATTTTGCATGTAGATATCCCCTTCACCCAGCATCATTTATTGAAAAGAATACCCTGTCTTTCTTTGGAATTCTTGTTGAAAATCAATTGACCATAGATGTGAGAAGTTATTTCTGAGTGGTTTATTCTATACATTGGTCTATGTGTCTGTCCTTATGTCAGTACCATGCTTTTTAATTACTGTGGGTTTTGAGTAGCTTTGAAGTAGGAAAGTGTGAGCCCTAATACTTTGTTCTTTTCAACAATATTTTACCTATTTTATCTTCCAAATCCATATGAATTTGAAGATCAGTTTTACCATTTCTGTGAAAAAATATGCTGAAATTTTTATAGAAATCACATTGAATCTATAGGTCACTTTGGACAGTGTAGACATGTAGATAACTTAAGTCTTCCTATATGTGAAAACAGTGTCTATGTACTTGTTGTTCAGTTATTTATTATTTTCATCACTCATTTTTTTTTTTAGGTGCAGGAAGTCACATGCATTTTTTCCATTTTTTGGTGGTTTCCAGATTTTGTATTATCCTCAGGACACGCTTCTTTATCCATTCTTTGTAGCAATACTCTCTATATAATAATTTCTTATAATAAAAATATATTGCTTTTTACTCCATCTTACTTTTAAAAAATAACAAATATATGGATCTGACTTTTGATTTTTTTCCGAACCCTTACCAGTTGGCTCCAATAATATATTGAGTTTTGTATTTCATATCTACCATTATGAAATGCCATACTGAACACATGGTACATTGCCATATATTTGTAGTTTGATTTCTGGGCCCACTAGTATGAGTTCAATCTACTTTTTAATTGTGAGTGAATATTATACTGTTCTCATCACTCTGATTCAATAATAGGTTTCCATTTTGGGAACAGCAAATCATATTGTTCTTTGTTAATCCCCACCTTCCAATCTCTTGCTTTTACCTGTTTTTCAGACAGCTTTTGGGTTCAGTTAGATTCTTTTAGGAATTCTGATGTATTTATAAGTGAAATTTTGTTGAATTTCTTGATTATTTTTTGGAGAAATAACATTCTTCTCTAATGGTTTTATATTTAGGAACATTGGAAATTTATTTATTAATTGAGGTGCCAAGTGTTTAAGCTTTAAGTGTTTGTTTGTTGTTTCTTAAAATATGTGTTCACTCACACAACTTAGTGGTTGGCACAATTTTTGTTTCTTTTTTCTCCTCTGTTTATAGTTTATTTGTTGATCCTCTGTCCCTCTCTCCTCCACTCCTTCCCAACCTTCCCTCCTTCCCTGTTCTCTTCCCTCCTTCCTTCATTCCTTTCTTTATTCCTTCCCTCCCTCCTTTCTTACTGTTCTACATGAAGAGGCTTTTATTAATATATTATTTTATCAGCTAACTTTCATTTCAATGAAAATATAAAATATATTTTTAAAATTAGATAAATAAAAAGAAGATTTATAGATTTATGTGATTTAACATTCCCAGTGGTTGTCCATTTGCAGGCAATGCTGGAATCAGGGTCTTGAGCATGTTTATCAAAATCTAGTTACTTATATTCTCATTTTGTCATTTTTCTTACTCATTGTTGTCCCATTTTCAGTTAGCCTCTTTACCCTACTGGTAAAACAATGACAGTATGTCCTGCGTCTCCATCCTTCCATGTTAAAATTCCATAAATTAGGAGGAGAGGAAAATTTTTTTTCTAGAATTCCTGGAAAACATATGGTTGTTTAACTGATTGATTGAACTTAAATTACTGACTCACACTGAAGCAAGTGCATTCTCTAGGAGAATATGATGGGAAAATTGTCATAGGTTTACATCAATAGTTTAATTTCAAAGGCTGGATGTAGTTAAGAGAGCACAATAACCTAAATACCTTGTACTGACAGCAACACAGAGGAGTATCACCCTATAATATTCAGGATTGCAGACAGAACAATACAGAAGGGATGCTGAGTAGTCAAAGAGAATTTGTCTAGCAAATTTATCTTCAGAAAAATAATATTATTCCTTTTTAAAAATGTTGTATCTGTCCACATGAACAATTCATTTATCAGAGTTTATTTATTAACTGATGTTAAACAGTAAGAGAGAGGGCTAAGTAACTACACCCTGCTCTATTCATTAGAGTAGCAGTTCTACAATTCACTGGTTTTACTACTCCCACTTGGATTCCCTAGTGGTATCCCTATCATTTTCATTAACATGTTCTTTTTTTGTCTCTGAATTTATTGAGGTATGATTGACAAGTTAAAAAGTCTATATATTTAAGTGCATAACATGGTGTTTTTTTTTTTTTTTTTTTTTTATTATACTTAAGTTACATACGGTACATGTGCAAAAGTGCAGGTTGTTGGCATAAACTACTTAGGCCATGTTGGGTGCTGCACCATCAACACTGGTCAGCACCCATCATTAATCATTTCTAGATAATACCTCAATGTAAACTCATCCCAATCTGCAATGTCCCCTCCCCCCCCTCCCCCCTCCCATGATACACCCCAGGGTGATGTGCCCCTTCCCGATTCCAATGATCACATTGTTCAGTTCCACCTATGAGATGAGAAACATGCGGTGTTGGTTTTTCTCTTGTGATAGTTGCAAGAATGATGTTTCCAGCTGCAATCCATGTCCCTACAAAGGACGCAAACTCATCCTTTTTAGGAGCATATTATTCCATGGTGTATATGCTGCCACATTTCTTAATCCAGGTCGTCACAGATGGACAGTTTGGGTGATTCCAGAGTTCTTGGCTATTGTGAATAGTGCCGATAAACATACGTGTACATGTGTCTTTGTAGTAGACTAATTTATAATCCTTTGGGTATATACCCAGTAGTGGGATGGCTGGGTCATATGGTACATCTAGTTCTAGATCCTTGAGGAATTGCCATACTCTTTTCCATAATGGTTGAACTAGTTTACAATCCCACCAACAGTGTAAAAGTGTTCCTATTTCTCCACATCCTCTCCAACACCTGTTGTTTCCTGACTTCTTAATGATTGCCATTCTAACTGGTGTGAGATGGTATCTCATTGTGGTTTTGATTTGCATTTCTCTGATGGCCAGTGATGATGAGCATTTTTTCATGTGTCTGTTGGCTGTATGAATATCTTCTTTTGAGAAATGTCTGTTCATATCCTTTCCCCACTTTTTGATGGGGTTGTTTGTTTTTTTCTCGTATATTTGTTTGAGTTCTTTGTAGATTCTGGATATTAGCCCTTTGTCAGATGAGTAGGTTGCAAAAATTTTCTCCCATTCTGTAGGTTGCCTGTTCACTCTGATGGTAGTTTCTTTTGCTGTGCAAAAGCTCTTTAGTTTAATTAGATCCCATTTGTCAATTATGGCTTTTGCTGCCGTTGCTTTTGGTGTTTTAGACATGAAGTCCTTGCCCATGCCTATGTCCTGAATGGTACTACCTAGATTTTCTTCTAGGGTTTTTATGGTATTAGGTCTAACATTTAAGTCTCTAATCCATCTTGAATTAATCTTCGTATAAGGGGTAAGGAAAGGATCCAGTTTCAGCTTTCTACTTATGGCTAGCCAATTTTCCCAGCACCATTTATTAAATAGGGAATCCTTTCCCCATTTCTTGTTTCTCTCAGGTTTGTCAAAGATCAGATGGCTGTAGATGTGCGGTATTATTTCTGAGGACTCTGTTCTGTTCCATTGGTCTATATCTCTGTTTTGGTACCAGTACCATGCTGTTTTGGTTACTGTAGCCTTGTAGTATAGTTTGAAGTCAGGTAGCGTGACGCCTCCAGCTTTGTCCTTTTGACTTAGGATTGTCTTGGCAATGCGGGCTCTTTTTTGGTTCCATATGAACTTTAAAGCAGTTTTTTCCAATTCTGTGAAGAAAGTCATTGGTAGCTTGATGGGGATGGCATTGAATCTATAAATAACCTTGGGGAGTATAGAAGTCAAATTGTCCCTGTTTGCAGATGACATGATTGTATATTTAGAAAACCCCATCGTCTCAGCCCAAAATCTCCTTAAGCTGATAAGCAACTTCAGCAAAGTCTCAGGATACAAAATTAATGTGCAAAAATCACAAGCATTCTTATACACCAGCAACAGACAAGCAGAGAGCCAAATCATGAATGAACTTCCATTCACAATTGCTTCAAAGAGAATAAAATACCTAGGAATCCAGCTTACAAGGGATGTAAAGGACCTCTTCAAGGAGAACTACAAACCACTGCTCAGTGAAATAAAAGAGGACACAAACAAATGGAAGAACATACCATGCTCATGGATAGGAAGAATCAATATCGTGAACATGGTGTTTTAATATAAATATATGTTGTATGATTATTCTCACAAACTAACATACGTATCACTTCAAATAGTTCCTTTTTTGGCAGTGAAAACACTTAAGAGCTACTCTCAGCAGATTTACTGGATACAATGCATTGTTATTAACTGTAGTTACTAGATAGAGTACCTCAGATGTGTAGAATGCATTCATCTTATATCTGAAAGATTGTACCCCTTCACCAACATCTTCCCATTTTCACCACCCCAAGCACTTGGCATCTGTCATTCTAGATTTTGTTTCTCTGAGTTCAGCAGTTTTTTAGTTTTCTCATATAAATGATATGATGCAAAATTTTTCTTTGTGTGCGCTGGCTTATTTAGCACAATGTCTTCCAACTTCTTTTATGATGTTGTAAATGGCAGGATGTTCTTTTTTACAGCCAAATCACAAACCACTGGACATACATATACACCATAATGTTATATCCATTCATCCAATAATGGACATTTAGGTTATTTCTAAATCTTGGCTATTGGGTATATTGCTTCTATTAATATGAGAATGAGAATATCACATCGAAGTACTGACTTCATTGCCTTTAAATACATACACAGAAGTTCAATTATTGAATCATATGGTAGCTCTATTTTCATTTTTGATTAATAGCCCCCAAACTGCTTTTCTTAATGACTGTACAATTTACATTTCCAACAAAAATGTAAAAGGTTTACCTTTTCTTCACATCCTCATCAACACTTGCTTTTTCATCTTTTTGATAGTAGCAGTGCTAAGAAATGTGATATTTCAATGTGGTTTTGATTTATACTCTAATAACTAATGATGTTGAGCATCTTTTTATATACTTGTTGACCACTTGTATGTCTTCTTTGGCAACATGTAGTTGAGATACTTTGCCCATTTTAATATTAGGTTGTGTGTGTGTGTGTGTGTGCATGTGTGTGTTTGCTATTGGGTTGTAGGAATTCTTCATATATTTTAGATATTGAGTCTTCATCACATATGCGATTCACACTCCCAATGAATAGAAGACAAAATATATAAAGTTTATATCCTACGTGGCAAAAATTCTTGCGCACCTATTCTAACAAGATGAAAACTCAGTCAACCAGAAGAGTGAGCTCAAAGTAAGAAAATGAAGAGTATACAAAACAGAATTATTCTCACAATATATAGAGTATCTAAACATGATAGATAATATAATTGGAAATTTATAATGCATTAGTATTTTAATGAATCTAAGAATATATGTGCAAAGGGAAACTTGAATAATAGTTTTGCTATATCTGGGAAAAAATAAGCTTTGCAGGAAAAAAGATATGGAATATAGGTTTTCAGATTATCATAAGTATACATAAAAGTGTAGGGAGTTTTTTGATAAGAAGTTCACCTATTATATATTATAGATTTGTTATCAGCAAAATATCAAGCTGTATGTTACAGTTAAAGAGAAGATGGTGAACACAAGCTGAACAGTAGAGCTGCCAAACTTCTAGACCAGAATCTAGGTGAGGTGAAGAAATAAAGTCATTAACAACCCAGGAAAAGTAAGCAAAAGAAAACAAGATGCATAAATCAACACCCTAGAGTAAACTATTATAAAATTAAAGTAATGGAGGCATAAAGCATATAGAAAGTTATACAAATGAATGTAAAGGAACAGAAATATTTTGTCAAAAGACAAAGATTGTGAGGTTAATTTAAAAATCCATACTTTTGTCCTCACAAAAAGAGACCACATAAAAATTTAAAATAGTGGGACTGGCCGGGCGCGGTGGCTCAAGCCTGTAATCCCAGCACTTTGGGAGGCCGAGACGGGCGGATCATGAGGTCAGGAGATCGAGACCATCCTGGCTAACACGGTGAAACCCCGTCTCTACTGAAAAAAAAAAAAAAATACAAAAAACTAGCCGGGCAAGGTGGCGGGAGCCTGTAGTCCCAGCTACTCGGGAGGCTGAGGCAGGAGAATGGCGTGAACCCGGGAGGCGGAGCTTGCAGTGAGCTGAGATTGCACCACTGCACTCCAGCCTGGGAGACAGAGCGAGACTCCGTCTCAAAAAAAATAAAAAATAGTGGGACCAATTAAAATGTATAAGTAAAATGCCCTCCCCTCTACCCTTCTCAGTAAAAAACATAAACATGTCCATTTTAAAGGAAATATTAATTTAAAAAATTTCACGAGAACTCACTATGACGGAAACAGCAAAGGGGAAATCCAACTCCATGATCCAGTCTCCTCCCATCAGGCCCCTCCTCCAACACTGGGGATTATAATCTGACAAGAAATTTGGGTGGGGACACAAATTCAAATCATATCACCTGGAATGAAAAAATTCCACCTCAGGTAGTTGTTTTTCAACCTGGAAGCCTTAGGAAAATTGTAGGGGCCATTTGGAAATCTCTGACCAGCTTTTTGGTTTTCACAACACTAATGTAAGGTGGTATTTCCAGGCTCTGAAGTGTTGGGTCCCTTGGCCTCTTTCCCTGACACCCATCCCTTCATTTGTCAAACTGTGAACATGTCAATCACTGTGCCTGTCACTACAGGCATTGAAATGAAATAATTTGCACCCTTAAGGATACCAGAGTGTTGTGAAGGAGGCTCTCTGTGTACAGATTATTATAAAATGAATTCTAAATCAATGAATTGATGAATTTAATATCAAAATTATAGAAACATCCTAAATACGTCAGGGAAAACGTGAAGGTATTGCAACAATCGGTGTTAATACAGGTGTAAAAAATCAAATGCAAAACATCCTACACTCTCCGATAAAGCAAAGTAAATGGGCTTTTTTTAAATTTTAATTTAATTTAATTTAATTTAATTTAATTTTTTACAGAGAAGTAACAGTTAAGGAAGATATATTCTATGTTAGGTACTGTTCTTATTACTATTCATGTACTGGTTATTTTAATCCCACTAACTCAACGAAAACAGGTAGGATTGCATACCCTTTTCACAGATGAGTGAACAGAGTGGCTGAGGCATTTACCATGCTTCACACAACTAGTAAGAAGTAGAGTCTGGTTTCGTTTTATAGAGTCTTGTTCTGAGGTGGGGCCTTTATCCCTGCTCTACATGTATACTCCTCTCAAGGGCAAGCAGCACACATTCATCACTTTTTTCTGGGTCAGGAGAAACAGGTCAATAAAAGGAGCTTGCTTGGTATCCCAGACTCGATGTCTTAGAGTCAGGAAAAATAAATAAATAAATAAATGAGTAGCAGGCACTGTCTTGAACAGAAAAGAACCTGCCAGAGGGAAAGCCACTCTTCCTTTATAGTACAGGGTTTTGTGTTTAAATTGGACGCAGTGATGTCAGAACTTGCAGTTTGTCAAGTTCAAATAGAAATACAGGATTGGGTATGGAATTACCTGATCTTTATCTGTTGGCGTACAGATAATTTTAGCTGTTCACCAATATTTCTCATGGTAATAAAATTTAGTAAGGCACATTGGCTACTCAGCTATGACCCCAACTTACCATAAAACTATCCTTTTCTTTCATGTTAAATTGGCAAGCAGAAATATTGAATGATACCACCTTACCCGAAGAAAGAAAAAAAACAAAAAGTAGAAAATATGATTCCACAAATCCCCGCTCTTTCTTGGAGAGTTCTCATATTCAAATATCTGTAATAATAAGTGCTAATGCATAATTCCGTGTTATGTGGTGCCATGCTGCATCTCGATCCTATCCACACTTTGAATGTCTTAAGTCATATTTTACTTCAGTCTAAGTTTCTAGGAAGGCCAGGGAGCATTCAGAATTTCCCAATTTCTATAGAGTCAATTGACACCTTCCTTAGTGACAGCTTCTACAAAGGAAATGGGATTCTTGGGCAAAGTTAATTTCAAATAAAGATAATAACATGTGTAGTGCTTATTGCCTCAGCCTTTGGGTCATAAAAGTATGCTCCTAATTTTGTCTTCTACTTTAAAAAATGTATGTTCTCATATTTAGTTCTTTCATCAACATGTATTTTGCTTTTGTGCAGAATAGAACGTGAAAACCTATTTTAAACATCCCCTTGTGAATACCAAAATAGTCCAACATTGTTTATTTGAATAGCCCATTCTTTCTGCTTTCGCCATCTAAATGCCTCTTCTGAGACATACAATATGTTCTGTATGGGAAGATCTACTTTGGGGCTATTATTTTCTATATATCAGTGTGACCCTATCTTAATGAACACTGCTTGATATGTAACTATTTATGTCATGTTAATTTTTAAATGACTATTGCTAGAACACTGCTGATTTTTATATTGATCTTGTATCCTGCAATCTGCAGAGAAGTTTTATTATTTTCAATAATTTGATTCTAAATGATCCTGATAATTATATGTAAACATATTTGTAGTTCAGAATTGATCTCATATAGGTTATTACTTTTCATTTGTTTGATTTTTCTACAGTGAACAGTCTGGCACATTTTGGCATATGTTTACACTGTTGTACCACCATCCCAATTTAGGTATGGAGCCCTTCGATCATACCAGAAATCTCCCCCATGCCTCTTGCCAGTTTATCCTCCTCGCTTCAGGCAACAAATGCTTTGCTTTTCATCTCTGTAAATTAGTTCTGCCTATTGTAGAATTTCATATAAATGGAATCATACATTATAAACTGTCTATATCAGTATTACAGTTTTGAAGTTTATCTGAGTAGTGTATGTTAGTGGTTAGTTTTTTCCATTGTTCAGTATTTTTCTATTGTATGATTGTATCACAGTATGTTTATGCATTCACCAGTTGAAGGACATTTGGGTTATTTTTGTTTTTTGGCTAATATTGTAAGAATAAAACAACTCTGGACATTCTTATTCTAATCTTTTGGTGGGTCTATGCTTTCAGCGACCTTTGGTGTATACATAAGGATGCAATTGCCATGACATTTTGTAGAAGCATATTTATATGTAATTTCAAAAGTGGTTGCCAAAATTTTGACCCAGAAATATCTACCAGTTTTCCTTGCTCCACAGTCTCATAAACACTTCCTATTGTCAGTCTTTTAAGTTATAACCATCCTAGTGAGTGTGAAATTGGGTTTCTTTTTGATTTTGATATGAATTTCCCTGATGCTTAGTGATATCAAGCACTTTTCATGGGCATAATAGTCACTCACATTTCTTCTATTATAAAATGTCTGTTCAAACTTTGCTTATTTTAAATATTGAACTGTTTTCCAAATCATGTATTTATTTATTTTCTATATATTATATATAAATTAGCAGAGATTCTTCAGATATCTTAGATATAAATATTTTATTATATAAACGCATTGAATATATTTCCCTCAGTCTGTGGTTTGCTTTTCTGGTTTCTTAACATGTCTTTTGATAAGAGGATACATTTACTGTTGATAAAGTAAAATTTACCTTTTTTTCTCTTATTTCATTAACATTATTTGTGTCTTACTTAAGTTATCATTGTACACTCTAGGGTCATGATGGTATACTCCTATGCTTTACCTAAAGGCTTTACATTTAAAGCTTTGATATTTATGTGTATCATCCTTCCTCGACTACTTTTTGTGTATAGTAGGAAATGGGTAAAGGTTAATTTTTTTTCTTATAAATATGCAGTTGTTCCAGCATCATTTGATGAAATTATTTCTTTTTATTGGTCACATTTGTAAAATATCATTGATATATCTATGATATCCTCTTTCTGGTTCTTCATTTGTTTCCAATAACCTATTTGTCTGTCCCTTTACAGTAAGTAACATGATTGTTATTATATGAAATATGATTGTGAAATATTTTATTTTTAAAAGTAACAAGCAGTCAATTTTATTTCTTGTAGTTATAGATTCAGGGGCTACATGTGCGGGGTTATTACAAGGGGGATATTGTGTAATGCTGGTGTTTGGGTGAACATAGTATCCAGTAGGTAGTTTTTCAACCCCTGCCCCCATTTCACTGTCCCTCATTTGGAGGTCCCCAGTGTCTGTTATTGACATCTTTATGGTCATGTGTACCTTTTGTTTAGCTTCCGAGTATAAGTGAGAGCATGCAGTATTTGATTTTCTGTTTCTACATTAATTCACTTAGGATAAAGGCCCCCAGTAACATCCCTGTTGCCGGAAAGGACATGATCTCATTCTATTTTATGGATGTAGTGTATTCCACGGTATATACGCACCACACTATCTTCAACCAATCTACCATTAATGGACTGTTTAGTTGATTTCATGACTCCGTTATTCTGAATAGTGCTGTGATTTTTGTTTCATTTGGGTAGAAACCCAGTAGTGGGATTGCTGAGTGGATTAGTAGTTCTATTTTTAGTTCCTTGAATAATTCCCATACTGTTTCTTAGAAAAGTTGTACTAATTTACATTCCCGACAACAGTGTATAAGCATTCCCTTATCTGTGTATCCTCATCAAAATGTTTAGTTTTGTTTGTTTGTTTTACTTTTTAATAATGACCATTCTGATTGTTGTGAGAGGGTATCTCACTTTCAACTGTTGCCCATTGCATATGATGTTGGCTATGGGTTTGTCCTAGATGGTGTTAACATTTTGAGGTATGTTCCTTTGATACATGGTCTGTTGAGGATTTCTATGATGAAGGGATATTGGATATTATTGAAAACTTTCTCCACATCTATAGAGATAATCGTATGGTATTTGTGTTTAATTCTGCTTATACAGTGAATCACATTCATTCATTTGCGTATGTTCAATTGCATCCCTGAAATAAAACCCACTTGATCAGGATGAATTGTCTTTATGATGTGCTCTTGGACTCAGTTTGCTAATATTTTGTTGAGAAGTTTTGTATCTGTGTTCATCAGAGATATTGATCTGTAGTTTACTTTTTTTGTTGTGTCCTTGCCAGATTTTAGGATCAGGATGATACTGGTTTTGTAGAATGAGTTAGAAAGGAATCCCTTCTCCTTGATTTTTTTTAAGAGTTTCAGTAAGATTGACACCAGCTCTTCTTTGTACATCTGGTAGAATTTGGCTTTGAATTTGTCTGGTACAGGACTGTTTTGGGGTTGTAGATTTGTTTTTATCACTGATTACTATTAGTAAGTAATTATTTGTCTTTTAGTATTTCCGTTTCTTCCTGGTTTAATCTTGGGAGGCTGTGTGTGTTTCTAATAATTGATCCATTTTTTTTTCTAGGTTGTCTAGTATGTGTGCATAGAGATGTTCATAGTAATCTCTGAGGATCTTTTGTATTTCTTGATTTCAGTAGTAAAGCCATCTTTTTCATTTCTAATTGTGCTTATTTGAAGCTTATCTTTTTTTTCTTAGTCAATCTAGCTAGCAGTCTATCAGTTTTATTTGTCCTTTCAAAGAACCAACTTTTTGTTTCATTGATCCTCTGTATTATTTATAACCGTTTTATTTAGTTTGACTCTCATCTTCGTTATTTCTATTCTTCTGCTAGCTTTGGGTTTAATTTGTCCTTGTTTTTCTAGTTCATTTAGGTGGAACATTAGGCTGTTAATTTGAGGTCTATTTTTTGATGTAGGCATTTAGTGTTATAAAATTTCCTCTTAATACTGCTTTTGCTGTATCCCAGAGATTTTGGTATGTTGCATTTGTATTTGCATTTATTTTAAAAATTTGATTTCTGCCTTACTTTTGTTTTTTGTTTTCTAACCAAAAGTTATTAAGGAGCAAGTTGTTTAATTTCCATAAACTTCCATGGTTTTGAGAATTCCTCTTAGTATTTATTCTAATTTTATTTAACTGTGGTCCAAGAAGATGCTTGATATAATTTCCAAGTTTAAAAATTTACTGACACTTGCTTTCTGACAAAGGATTTGGTCAATTGTAGAGCATATTTCATGTGCAGATGAGAAAAATGTATATTCTGTGGTTCTTTTGTGGAATATTTTGTATGTATCTATTAAGTCTATTTGGTAAAGAGTCCAGTTTAAGTCTATGATTTATTTGTTAGATTTTTGCCTCAATTTTCTGTCTAATGCTGTAAGGGTGGTGTTGAAGTCCTCAATATTATTATATGGCTGTCTATTTTTATAGATTCAGTAGTATTGCTTTGTAAATCCGGGTGGTTTGATATCTGGTGTAAATATTTTAGGATAATTAAATATTCCTGTTGAAGAGTACCATTTATCATCATGTAATACATTTCGTATTCTTCTTTTTAGTATTGGTGGTTTAAAGCCTGTTTTATCTAAGAATAACAACCCCTGCAATTTATTGTTTTTCTATTTGCATGATAGATCTTTCTCCATCCCTTTACTTTGAACCTGTAGGTGTCACTCCATGTGAAATGGGTCTCTTGAAAGCAGCTGAAGGTTGGTTCCTGTTTTTGTATCCAGTTTGCCAATCTATGACTTTTTAGTTGCATATTTGGGCTGTTTACATTCGAAGTTAATACTGATAATGTGAGGTTTATTTCTGTCATAGCATTGTTACCAACATGCTTTGCAGTTTCAATTACATAGTTGCTTTATAGGATCTGTGAGCTTTGTACTTTTGTGTGCTTTTATGACAGCAAGTACTGTGATTCATTCCCATGTTTAGAGGTCCTTTGAGCATTTTTTGTAGGATTGGTCTGGTGATGTTGAATATCCTTAGCATCGTGGTTAGGAAAGATTTTATTTCTTCTTCATTTATGGAGCTAAGTTTGGCAAAATATGAAATTCTTGACCGACAATATTTTTCTTTAAGGGAGATGAAAATAGGACCCTAATTTCTTCTAGCTTGTCTTTACAAGCTAGAACTTTCTGCTAAAAAGCCTGCTGAGAGTCTGATGGGTTTTCCTCTATAGGTAATTTTGCCCTTTTTGCTAGCTACCTTAAGATTTGGTCTTTTGGGCCGGGCGCGGTGGCTCAAGCCTGTAATCCCAGCACTTTGGGAGGCCGAGACGGGCGGATCACGAGGTCAGGAGATCAAGACCATCCTGGCTAACACGGTGAAACCCCGTCTCTACTAAAAATACAAAAACTAGCCGGGCGAGGTGGCGGGCGCCTGTGGTCCCAGCTACTAGGGAGGCTGAGGCAGGAGAATGGCGTAAACCCAGGAGGCAGAGCTTGCAGTGAGCTGAGATCCGGCCACTGCACTCCAGTCCGGGCGACAGAGCCAGACTCCGCCTCAAAAAAAAAAAAAAAAAAAAAAAAAAAAAGATTTGGTCTTTTGCACTGACCTTGAATAGTCTAATGATTATATGCCTTGGGCATGGTCTTCTTGTATACTATCTTGCAGGAGTACTTGGAATTTCTGGAATCTAGCTGTAGACTTTAGCAAAATTACAGACATTTTCCTGAATTATTTGCTCACATATGTTTTCCAAGTTGCTTACTTCTTCTTCTTCTCCCTCAGAAATGCCAATACATTGCAGGTTTGGTTGTTTTATATAAACCAATATTTCTTGAACGCTTTGTGTTATAAAATTTTGTTTTCTTTGATTGTGTCTCACTGGGTTAATTCAAACTCTGAAACACTTTATTCTCCATGGTCTAGTCTATTCTTTCCACTTCCCATGGTATTTTGAAATTCCTTCAGTGAATTTTTCATTTCCAAAAGTTCTATTTGCTTTCTTAATGTGAATACCTTATATTCCATATCCTGAATTAATTTTTTGTTTTGATATTAAACTTTATCTTGAATCTTGCTGAGTTCTGGTGAAATCCATATATTGAATTCTTTATCTGTCATTTCAGAATTTTCATTTTCTTTGGGATCCATTGCTAGAGAACTAGTATAGTCACTTGGGAAGGGTCAAGGCATTTTTTTCTTCACGAGGCTGGAATGCTTGTGTCGATTTATTCTTATCTGTAGAAGCTGTTACTTTTCATTTTCGAATTTACTTTTGTTTGTTTGTCTTATTCTTCAGAGCGCAACTATTGTGTATATTGGGTAGAGTCATTTGCCTTTTTTCAGTGTGCCTTTAGGGGTTCTGGACACTATGAATTCCTTGATTATAGATAGCTTTAATGTAGCAGTTGTCTCAAATGCTTGTTCTTTGTAGGTTGTAAAATCAGTGAGTTGTGTGTGTGGTCAGGCTCACTGTCTCCTACAGGGATAGGGTGGTGAAAGTCTCAGCAGACATACCTACTTTCACAGTGCTGTGCATTTCTGTCAGCAGAAATTATATTGGTTTGTGCAATTCACCTTACAGGCGAGTAGGTGGTGCTTGTGGGTAAGAGCCAATTGAGCACTGTACAATGATGTCGGATGAAGTTGTGATGGACTGTGTAGATTGACCTTCTGGCTTATAGATGGTGCTTGCAGGTGAAAGGAATTTGAGCTGATGGCAGTAGAACTTTAACTTGGCCCTTGTTGAAAAGGGGAAGTATCAAGGTGTCCCTGGTGATGAGCGGGACATGGAACAGGGCTCTCAAGAAGTACTGGTCAGTGCTCCAACACCAGGCCGCAGGACGGGGAAAAGTTGGGCAGGGTGGGACAAGGTGGGACAAGCCCACAACCAGGCTCTCCAAAGGGACATGAGCACTGATCCTGCTAGCATTCCAGGGGGCTTTCTCAAGCCACTGTGACAACCCTCTAGGGAAGGACTGAGGCACTCCTCGTATGCCACAGAGATCCCTGAGAAGAGGAGCAACCTCAGGTTTTCATCCCAGCAGATATCAATGAATCTTGCCAAGCTCACAGTCCGCCTAGTGAAATCTTTAAATCTTTAAATCTTTATATCAGGTATCAGTTTCCAACTACTTTGTTCTTTTTAAATCGTTTTTGCTTTTCTAAATCTCTTGTACTTCCATATATATTTTAGACAGGTCAATTTCTAATGGAAATTTGACTTAAATTTTTAATTGGAATTGCATTAACTCTGTAGATCAATTTGAGAAGACTGAACTGATTAAAAATATTAAATCTTCTGATTTATACCTATTGCCAAAATGCCAATGTGACATTTCTCACCACACACAAAACTAATCACTGAGACAAGGAGTATTGTGAGGGAGAATGGTTTTAATTTGGTGCTGCAGCCAAGGAGATAGGAGATCAATTCCATAACCACCTCCTCACCCAACTACAATTAGGGGTTTATATAGCAAGGAAAAAATGTAACTGTGTGTGGGAAAACAGGAATTAGAGAAGGGTAAGGAAGAGGAGTTGATGATTGGTGACACTGAGCACCTTTACATAGACATGTTTGCCATTTCTGTGTCTTCTCTTGAGCAATATCTATTCAGATCTTCTACCCATTCTAAGTAAGATTATTAAATTTTTTCCTATCAAGTTGTTTGAGTGCTTTATATATTCTGGTTATTAATCCTTTGTTGTTTGGATACTTAGCAAGTATTTATTCCCATTCTGTGGGTTGTCTCTTCACTTTGTTGATTGTTTATCTTGCAAAAGTGTTTTAACTTGATGTGATCACATTTTTTCCGTTTTTGCTTCAGTTGCCTGTGATTTGGGGGCTCAAGAAATCTTTGCCCAGACTAATGTCCTGGAGAGTTTCCCCAATGTTTTCTTGGAATAGTTTTCTAGCTTGAAGTCTTAAATTTAAGTATTTCATCCATTTTGATTTGATATTTGTATATGGTGAGAGATACGGGTCTAGTTTCAGACTTCTGCATATAAATATCCAGTTTTCTCAGCACCATTTATTGGATAGACTGTCTTTTACCCAGTGTATGTGTGTTACACCTTTGTCAAGAATGAGTTCACTGTAGATGTCTGAGTATTTTTTCTGGGTTCTCTATTCTGTTCTGTTGGTCTATGTGACTGTTTTTGTTCGATTAACATGCTGTTTTGGTTACTATAACTCTGTAGTATAATTTGAAGTAAGGTAATGTGGTTCCTTCAGGTTTGTTCTTTCTGCTCAGGATAGTTTTGGTTATTTTGGGTCTTTCGTGGTTCCATATAAATTTTAAGATGTTGTTTATATTTCTGTGAATAATGTCATTGGTATTTGCATAGGAATTACATTACTTCAAGAACACGGAATATCTTTCCATTTTTTTGTGTCCTCCTCAGTTTTTGCATCAATGTTTTATAGTTCTGATTGTAGAGATTTTTCACTTCTTTGGTTCAGTTTGCTCCTAGGTTTTGTATTTATCTGTAGCTTTAGTAAGTGGGATTACATTATTGATTTGTTTTGCAGATTGTATGCTGTCATCATATAGACATGTTACTGATTTTCGTATGTTGATTTTGAATCTGCAGCTTTACTGAATTTATCAGTTCTAATAGTGTTTTAATGGTATCTTTAAGTTTTTCCAAATATAAAATTATATTGCCTGCAAACAAGGATAATTTTGACTTCTTCCAATCCAGTTAGGATGCCTTTTTTTCTTTCTCTTGTCTGACTCCTCTAGCTAGAACTTGCAGTGCTATGTTAAATAACAGTGGTGAAAATGGGCATCCTTCTGGTATTCCACATCTAAGAGGAAAGGTTTTAATTGTTTCCTATTCTGTAAGATAGTAGCTATGGGTCTGTGGTATATGACTTTTACTGTGTTGAGGTATATTCTTTCTATACCCATTTTATTAATGTTGTGCATAAAGAAGAAATGTTTAATTTTATCAAATGCATTTTCAGCATTAATTGAAATGATCATATGGTTTTTGTCCTTCATTCTGTTAAAATGTATATCACATTGAGTAATTTGTGTATGTTGAACAATCCTTGAAATCCCACTTGATCATGCTAAATTATCTTTTTAATTTATTGGTGAATTCAGTTTAATTGGCCTGTAGTTTTCTTTTTTGATGCATCTTTGTCTGTTTTTTACGTGAAGGTAAATCTGGCCTCACAATTAGTTTTGAAGTGTTCCTTCCTCCTCTACTTTTTGAAATAGTTTGAGTAAGATTGGTATTAGTTCCTTAAATATGTTTATAATTCAGCAGCGAATACGTCTGGTCCTGGGCTTTTCTTTGCTGGGAGACTTTATCATAATAAAGTCTTCATTCTCATTACTTTTTATTGGTCAATTCATGTTTTGGGTTTCTTCTTGGTTTAATCTTTGTATGCTGTGTCTAGGAATTCATTCATTTCTTCTAAATTTTACAACTTATTGGCATATAGCTGTTCACAGTAGTGTCTAATGATCATTTGAATTTCTGCATTATCAGTTTGATGTTTCTGTTTTCTCTCTGATTTTATTTATTTGGGTCTTCTCTTATTTTTTCATAATGTGAATGAAGATTTCTCAATTTTGCTTATCTTTTTTAAAAAACACAACTTTTCATTAGATTGATCTTTGTATTTTTATTTCAATTTTATTTATATCTGCTCTAATTTTTATTATTTCTTTGACTAATTTTGAGTTTTGTTTACTCTTGCTTTCCCAGTTCTTTTAAATAATTAAATTGTTTATTTGAAGTTTTTCAACTTTTTTGTTATAGGTTCTTATTGCTATAAGCTTTCCTCTTATTACTCCCTTTTCTGTATTGCATAGATTTTGGTATATAGTGTTCTCATTTTTATTTATTACAAGAAATTCTTTATTTTCCTTTTTGATTTCTTTATTTAGACTCACTGGTCATTCAAGTGCATATTGTTTAATTTCCGTCTATTTGTATAGCTTCCAAAGTTGTTCTTGATGTCAGTGTCTAATTTTATTTTATTGTGGTTGGAGAAGATACTTGCTATTATTTCAAAAATGTTTTGAATGTTTTAAGATTGTTTTGTGGCCTAAAATATGGTCTATCCTTGAGAATTATTCATGTGCTGAAGAAACGAATGCCTATTGTGCAGCCTTTGGATGACATGTTCTACAAATATCTATTATGTTCACTTGGCGTATAGTGTGGAGTAAGTTCAATTTTTCTATATTAATTTTCTGTCTGAATTATCTCTCCAATGCTGAAAGTCGGGTCTTCAAGCCTCCCGCTATTATTGCATTCAAGTTTCTCTCTCTCTTTAGCTCTAATAATATTTGCTTTATATATCTGGGTGCTTCACTGTTGGGTAAATATATTCTCCTGCTGAAATGACCTTTTTATCATATATAATAACCTTGTCTCTTTTTTATCTTGAAACTTATTTTGTTTGCTGTGAGTGTGAGTATTCTTGATCTCTTTTGGTGTCCATTCACATGGAATATCTTTTTTCATCCCCTTATTTTCAGTCTACATGTGTCTTCACAGGTAAAGTCAATTTCTTATAAACAACAGATCACTGGGCTCTTTATTTTAAAATCCAATCAGCCACTCTATCTCTTTCGATTGGAGAGCTGAGACTATTTACATTCCATGTTGTTATTGATGAGTAAGAACTTGTTCCTGCCATTTTTAAATTTGTTTTCTCGTTGTTTTGTGGTTTGTTATTTCTTTATTCCTTATCTTCTTTATGAAGGTGATTTTCTATAGTGGTATGTTTTAATTTTTAATTTTTCTTTTTTTGTATATCTGTTGTAGGTTTTTTGATTTGAGGTTACCATGGGGCTTGCAAATAACATCTTATATCCCATTATTTTCAAGTGATAACAACTTATCACTGATTGCATAAATAAATTTTTAAAAACTAATGAACAAGCAAAGAGACCACTAATAAAAACTCTACACTTTAACTTTTTCCCTTCGCTTTTTAACTTTTTGTTGTTTCTATATATACCTTATTATTACTGTCTATGTCTTGAAGAGTTGTTGTTTTTATTAGTTTTAAAGGTTCGTGTTTTATTCTTTCTACTTAAGATATGAGGAGCTTATATACCACAATTACAATGTTATAATATTTTCTGTCTGTGTATTTAGAATTACCAGTTTTTTTTAACCTTAGATTATTTCTTGTTGCTTGTTAACATTCTTTTATTTCAGATTGATGAACTCCCTTTAGCATTTCTCGTAGGACAGACCTGGTATTGATAAAATCCCTCAATTTTTGTGTTTCTCTGGAAAAGTTTTTATTCTCCTTCATGTTTGAAGGTTATTTTGATGTATATACCATTCTAAGATTAAAGCTTTTTGTTTTTTTTTTTTTCTTCAGTACTTTAAATATGGTATAAAACTCTCTCCTTGCCAGTAGAATTGACAGTAAAAAAGTCTACTGCCAGACATATTGGAACTCCTTTGTATGCTATTTATTTCTTTTCTAAGCTTTTAGGATCTTTTCTTTATCTTTGACCTTCTGGAGTTTGATTATTAAATGTCTTGAAGTAGACTTACTTACATCAGATCTTCTTGATGATCTATAATCTTCTTGTACTTGAATACTAATATATTTCTCTCTCTTTCTTTCTTTTTTTTTTTTTTTTTTTTTGTCAGAGTCTCACTCTGTAGCCCAGGCTGGAGTGCAGTGGTGCGATCTCGGCTCACTGTAAGCTCTGCCTCCTGGGTTCACGCCGTTCTCCTGCCTAAGTCTCCTGAGTAGCTGGGACTACAGGTGCCCGCCACCACGCCCGGCTAATTTTTTTGTATTTTTTTTTTTAGTAGAGATGGGGTTTCACCGTGTTGGCCAGGATGGTCTCGATCTCCTGAACTCATGATCCGCCCACCTCCGCCTCCCAAAGTGCTGGGATTACAAACGTGAGCCACCACGCCCGGCCGAATACTGATATATTTCTCTAGATTTGGAGTTCTCTGATATTATCCCTTTGCATATATTTAGTACCCCGCTCTTTCTCTCTACCTCCTCTTTCAGAACAACGACTCAGATTGGCCCCATTTTGAGGATATTTCCTAGATCTCATAGGCATATTTCATTCCTTTTCATTCTTTTCTGCTTTGTTTTCTCTGATCATATATTTTCAAATAACCTGTCTTCAAGCTCACTAATACTTTCTTATGCTTAGATCATTCTGCTGTTTTGAGACTTTCATGCCAATTGAATTTTTTTTTAGCTCCAAAATTTCTTCTTGAGTCTTAAAAATTATTTTAATCTCTTTATTAGGCTTATCTGATATGATTCTGAATTTCTTCTCTGTGTCATCTTGAATTTCACCGAGTTTCCTCAGGACAGCTATTTTGAATTATTTCTCTGAAAGGTCACATGCCTTGGTCATTTTTTCATTATTTACTGGTGCCTTATTTAGTCTGTTTGATGAGGTCATGTTTTCCTGGATGGCCTTAATGCTTCTAGATGTTTGTCGATATCTGGGCATTGAGAGTTAGGTATATTATAACCTTCACAGTGTTCTCTTTTTTATAACCATCTTTCTTGTGAAGGCTTCCCAAGAATTTAAAGAGGAATTAGGTGTTGTGATCTAAGTATTTGGTCACTGCAGCCATATCTGCCCCAGGGGCAAACCAAGGCCAGTGACATTGTGGTTCTTGCAAACTTGTAGAGATACTACCTTGGTGGTCTTATAGATAAGATCCGGAAGATTTATCTGGATTACCAGGCAGTAACGCCTGTTCTGTTTCCTTAATTTTCCCTGGAATGACAGTCTCTCCATAGTGAGTTGCCTGGAGGCTGGGGGAGGAGTGACACAAACCCCACTGTAACCACCACCAATGGGATTGCACTGGGTCAGGCCTGAAGCCAGCTCAACACTAGGTCTCACGCAAGCCCATGATGATCACTGCCAGGCTACTGCCGATGATCACTCAAGGCTTAAAGGTTATTCATTCAGCAGGTGGTGAATCCACCTAGGGTTGTTTTCCTTTTCAGGGTGATAACCTGTCTCTTTGACTCAGGGTTGTTCCAAAAGTGCCACCTGGGAGGCAGGGATTGGAGTCCGGAAACTTAGGAATCTCCTTCTTGGTACTTTATTACCCTGTGGCTGATCTTGTACACACAAGACAACATCTTTCCCACTCTTCTCTCTCCTTTCCTCAAGAAATGGAGATTCTGATCATGACCAACACCATCCCAGGCCCACACTGGGTACTACTGCCCATTACTGATGTTCATTCAAGGCCCAGGGACCAGGGGCTCTTCAATCAGCTTGTAGTGGTGAATGTTGCCTGGCCTGGGACTCTCTTTTCAGGGCAGTGGGCTCCATTCTGGCCCAGGGCAGCTCCAGAAATGCCATCCAGTAGCCAAGGGTTGAAATTCATCACCCTAGGAGCCCATTTGGTCCTTTACCCCACTAGAGCTGACCCCACTAGAGCTGAACTAGCACCCAAGTTGCAAGACTAAGTCCCATTTACTCTTCACTGTCGTTTTCTTAAGCAGAAAGAGTCTCTTTCTATGGTCATTATGTCTAGGAATGTGCTTGGTCCCACCTGGAACTAGCAAAGAACTGGATCTCATCCAAGGTCCTCAGCAAGTAATGCCTAGCTACTGTTGAATTTTGTTCAAGGCCCAACAGCTCTTTAGTCAACAAGTGATTGATACTTCTCAGAATGAAGCCTTCCCTTCAAGTCAGTGGTTTCCCTTCTGAGAAGTCCCGGGTGTGTCTAGAAATGTCATCCAGGATGTGGACCCTGGAATGGGTGCCATGGGACTCTGCCTGGTACCCATTCTACTGATACCCTGATGTACTGTACCTGAGTATTATCCAAGTTTCAAAGCAAAGTCTTCTTTACTCTCCCCTCTCCCCAACCAGAAGGAAGAAATCTGTCCTGGAGCTGTGAGCTGTACACCCTGGGGTTGGGGTAGGTGTGACACAAGTGCCCCCTTGGCTGGCACAGCTGGTACCTCACTAGACTGTATGTACCTCAAGTCCACTGGTTCTGAGCCCAGCATAATACCAGGTCTTGACCAGATATTGAGCCTTTCTGGTTTATTTAGAACACCAGAGAACTTTAGCCTGTGGTAGTGGGGCTAGCCAGAACTCAGGTTCTTACTGCTGGGGTGAACCATTCCCCTCTGGCTGGGCCTTGACTATAATGTTTCCTCCATGGGCATCAGCTGAATTCTGCCCTGTGTTGTTCTCAGGCAGCATTGAGTTCCAATGCAAGGTTCCACAACCACCGTGTTCTCCTTCCCTCAAGAATACAGATTCTCTCTTGCCCCACGTGGCTACTGGCAGGGCAATTCAAGACTATGTTTCCTACCCTCTTCAGTGCCTCTTTTCTTGCTCTGATGTTAAAACCACGTACTGTAATCATTTACCTGATTTTTGGTTCTTATGAAGGTGCATTCTTGTGTGGAGACTTGTTTAATTTGGTGTTCCTGCGGGAAGGGAAAATTATCACTGCCGAGTTCCATTTGGCTTTCTTCCTCTACTTCCTCTTAAGATTGTTTTATGTACCAAAACATGGTGCCCTCAAATACTAACTGTTTTATATCTTCATTTCCAACATTTACATTATTTATTTCTTTTCCTTACCTTAATGGAATGACCAGTATTCCAGTACGTATTTGGAAAGATGTTGTGGGAGGACAAAATTGTCTTGTCCTTGGTCATATACTGAAATTATTCAGTCTTTTACCATTAAGTATTATGTTCGCTCTAAGTTTTTCATGTTTTTTTTCTTTTTATTTAATTGAGAACATTTGCTCCTATTTTTTTGTTAATATTTTATAAGAAGTGTATGTTGTATAAATCAGATATATTTTGTGTATCTATTGAAATGGGTATATCATTGTTTTTTGTTTTTTTTTTTTTTTTTTTTTTTTGAGACGGAGTCTCGCTTTGTCGCCCAGGCTGGAGTGCAGTGGCCGGATCTCAGCTCACTGCAAGCTCCGCCTCCCGGGTTTACGCCATTCTCCTGCCTCAGCCTCCCGAGTAGCTGGGACTACAGGCGCCCACCACCTCGCCCGGCTAGTTTTTTTTTTTGTATTTTTTTTAGTAGAGACGGGGTTTCACCATGTTAGCCAGGATGGTCTGGATCTCCTGACCTCGTGATCCGCCCGTCTCGGCCTCCCAAAGTGCCGGGATTACAGGCTTGAGCCACCGCGCCCGGCCATCATTGTTCTTTAATCTCTTAATGTGATGAATTTGTTTGTTTGATTTTGGAATTCATAATCATCAGGTGTTCCTGGGACAGGCGTTACTTGGCCATTATGTATTTATTCTTTCTGTATATAGCTGAAATTAGTTTGATTAGAGTTTGTTGAATTTTTTTTACTCATATTTATTTCTTGCAATTTTCCCCCAAGTTTTGGTATCAGTGTTATTTAGACTAACATAAATTAGATTGTTTTCTTTTTATATATGTTGAACAATTGTTATAAATGTTGGTATTACTGTGTTTGACAGAATTAAGCAGCGAATTCTGTCAGTTTTTGGCAGAATTAACCAGTGAGCCATCTGGGTGTGGAGTTTTCTATGAGAGAAGTTTTAATTACCAGTTAAGTTTATTGACAGAGAACTTCAAATTATTTTCTTGTTTGTTTTGGTAAATTGTACTTTTTGCATAAATTTTTCTGTTTTGCTTAGTTGTGAATTGTATTGCTATTGAGTTGTTAATAATAATCCCTTATTGCTTTTATTGTGTTTAGCATTTGTGATGTTGCTTATCTTTTCATTCCTGCTATTAGCAATTTGCTTTCTCTCTGTGTCTCTCTCTCTTTCTCTTGCACACACACACACACCACACACACACACACATGCACACACACACCTTTTTCAGTCTAGGGATTTTGTCAATCTTACCAGGAGTTTATTTGTTTTTACTTAATGAACCATTTTTGCTATTGTTGTCATTTAAGTTTTCTTGTTTATTACATTGATTTCTGTTTTTAATCTTATTTTATTCATTTACCTTTTGGGGGGTTTAATATGCTTTTCTTTTTCTAACTGCTGAAAGTGGAAGCTTTAGCCACTGATATTAAACTGAGGCAGTGACCTCAGGAGAAAAAGAGAGAGAGAGAGATCTTAACCAGTGTAGTTCCTGACTTTCAAGAGTGAAAGTCACCCGCTTGTGATTACTCTCCAACATGTTCATGCTGTTCCATCTTGCACCAGGCTTGTGATTGTCGTCAGCATAAGGTTTCCTCTTCTATGGGTTACTGTGACATGACTCAGGATATACTTAACAAATTCTTACAACATGGCAAACATAACTAACCTATAATTTTAGCTTTTTGTGTTGTATAATTCTTATGTAAAATTATATTCTTTCATAAAATTGATTTGGAATTTTACTTCTTTCCACCCAGGTCTCTGGAATGATTATCTTACTAAGATAGGAATTAAAACTTACAAAATTTACTCTAAAAACATTTGAGTCTGGTGTTAGGTGAATGGGTTTATAGGTGAATATTTTGATAGTGAATTATCATTTTTGAATGACTGGTCCTATTCAGTGTCATTTTTGAATGACTGGTCCTATTCAGTGTCTCACACAGGATGTCTTACCAGTCACAACTGAGGACATGGGCATTACTGCCTAAAAAGTGCAACAAAAGTCCTTAGTATTTAGGTATTAGGAAAAAAAAAACTCCATCAACTTGGTTCCAAATTGCAAGTAGGATTACCCTTAATGAGTTAAAATAATAGTGTTTAATGTATATAACTGAAGTTCCTTGAGAAGCTATTTCTTGTAATTTCTCAGTCTTGTGCAGTAAATTTTGATGTCTGATCTTCCACCAGTAATTAATCTCTGACCTTCATACATCTCTTAAATGTCCTAGAGCACCAGGTCAGGGCTGAGTGAAACTGAAGCTAGTTCCAGTGCAGCTGTTCACCTTCTTGGTTATTAAAGATAAAAGAGTATTGTTTCTTTCTATCTACAAATAGTTACAGAAACTACTTATGAACTATTTATTGCATCAAGGTTTCACAGGAGATACTTTATTTGTCATTTTTAAAGTAATTTTATTATGATATATCAAAAATACTTGGCAATATCCTTATCCAAAAAGGTATTGACATAGTGAAGGGCAAAGGTGGGATATAGTAGGAGCAAAGAAAGAAATTTTCCTTTTTAGAGGTTCTGCCTACAAAGACACCTAAAAATCATCTAGTGACTTTCTCAAATCTTTTTGTTCTTCTCTAACATGTTGCCTTCCAGAAATTATATAAAAGTTCATGTCCTCTGTAGGAACATGGATGAAGCTGGAAACCATCATTCTCAGCAAACTGTCCCAAGTACAAAAAGCAAACACCGTATGTTCTCACTCATAGGTGGGAACTGAACAATGAGAACACTTGGACACAGGAAGGGGAACATCACTCACGGGGGGCTGTTGTGGGGTTGGGGGAATGGGGGAGGGATAGCATTAGGAGATCTGCGTAATGTAAATGACAAGGTAATGGGTGCAGCACACCAACATGGCACATGTATACATATGTAAAAGACCTGCACGTTGTACACATGTACCCTAGAACTTAAAGTATAGCATTTAAAAAAATCAATACACTAAAATAATAAATGATAGAGTTGGCCTATATATAGTTCTGTGTGTCTATAGCAGAACCCATAACACTGTAAAAGTTTTAAAATTTTAAATGGAAATCAAAATAGTATCCATAAGAATCGTCTTTTATAATAAATAATAAGATACTGAAATGAGATTATCAGAGTGCACAAAAGATTGGAAAACCCTCTATGACACAAAAGGGATGGACAGATATGACTTCTGACTAAACAGACACAATACAACATCTACAAACACTGAAGATACACAAAGAAGAAAGCACATAGAGTTAATGTCATTCTATAGACATAGAAGGTTTGTGAGGCATACCTATTTCTATCTCTTTATACAAATGGAGTCCAGACCAATGTGAATATTTTTCTGGAAGCAATTTACCTCATGATTACCTGAACAGACATTACTATTAATTTTTCTCTTTCTCTTATCTGTCTCTCCAGAGAGTAAGCCCAGCAGAATTTACCTTCAAGAAGGATCTGCAGTCAGCATATTCATCTTTTAAATGGATAATTAGACCTTAGCCTTATGCACTCTTACTTCATGAACCTTTGCCAATGACTCATGATTGTAATAATTGTGTATATAATACCAATTATAGCAGCTGCTTAATTTGTATTCAACTCTTAAATATCTGATAATTTGAATTTATTTTCTTACTATTTGATGATGTAGTTACACATTGCATAATTTAACAGACTATTTATAAATGTCTTACATAGACTCTTGAAAAGTATTAGTAAAATTATCAAGTACAGAGAGTGCATAAACAATCCATTCATTCATTAACAAGAATTAATCCAGCCTGTTGCCACACTCGGTACTGTCTCCCCCAACCTATCTCCACACTTGCTGAAATTTCCCTTTCTTCCTTCATTCCCTGTGTGACAAAGTTCTATTTATATCTTAACTTCCAGCACTAACACAGACACTTCTTCCTCCACTTGTTTTCTGTTCTATGCATATTTTATATTTAAAAATACTTTTTACAGTATTACTTTGGCACAATGTTTCTTTCTCATCACTAACTCTTCAGCAAATTGAAGCCTATTTTCTAGGTTCCAGTGCCAAAACAGGACTGCTGAATACTACACGTATTTTCTTGAGTCTTCAATGATTACTATCTGTATCTAAACATTCTTAGTTCGGATACCTTGAAATGTTCAATGTCTTTGGAAGATACTGAACAATTTAAATAATATAACTTGGAAAAATATGTTTCTTTCTTCTTAAGAGATAAACTGAAATGAAGCTTCCAAGATTTATAAATAAACCCATTAAGAAAGAGAACTGGTTGTACTTTATTTCTTCTCCCTCTAATATTAAGTTAGTGTCATGTCACAAAATCTCCCAGTCTTAAATAATTTAGTATAATATAATCATAGCTGAACTTTCATTGAACTGTTTCATCAGGTAAGATAAATCTATGGCTTTTGTTATTTAGTGTTTGGAAGATATATGGGCGAGTGAATGAAAGAATGAAATTATTTTATTAATAACACTCACTATTTTCTTTTTTACAACTGTACCTTACTCTTATCTTCTAATATATTACCAAATCTCCAAAACAATATATAACTTAACTCTTAATGGATATCCTGAATGCAAGTGCAGACACAGAAATTGGATTCCAATTTTTTTCAAGTCAGACTATGAAACTATTATATGGGAAATTACTCACCATAATGTCAAAGTCTGGGGGTCCATGTTAATCAAGTGAAGGCATAACTCAGTTATTCACGATCATTGCATGAGACACATGTGGTCCAAAATCAAAATGAAATAATTTGTGGCAGAATGTATATGACTTTGGAAGTTGCAATGTATTCTTTGTGAAACCAGCCTCTTCACTCACTCCTGGCACAACCCTGGTCTCTCTGGACATTCCAATTTCTCTTGCTTTTGTCTGCTATAGTATACCTACTCTTGTTCACCTAATTAATGCCTTTACCACACAAGTATTGCTGTTTTCCTTCAAAGGTTCACCTAACTTTTCAAACACCGCTTTTGTACTACCAAATCCAATAGTAGCTTTTTATATATTATTATACAGAAGACAGTATGATCTCTATGTTATACATATAGAGTAAATTAATTTGATAGAGGTAAATTAATTTGCCCAATGTCAACTAGCTAGTGCACTTGATAGACCCATTTTTTATTCCAAACCTTGTGGGGGGTTTTTCTTCAAAGCTATAGTTTCTCTATGTTTTGAGCTTATAATGAATAAGAGAGAACAAGAATTGGATAAACTAGGACATTTGCATTTTAAATTATGGGCCTATGGGAAATCACAGGTACCTCTCAGAAAATGCTGTTTACAGAGGTGAAGAGATCTTTTTAGGTAGGTACAGAATAACTTCACATCAATAAAATTACGGTTTTATTTATCTGGCTACTTTACCTCCACAGACAGTCATCAGGCTTCATGCTTATGAAGCCTTGGATTTCATCCTTTCCGGGTCTCCAACATCCATCTTGCTTCATGTCCTACCGTGTAAAGCTCATATCAATTTCCCTTTTCCCATTAGCATCACTTCTGCAGTTTGACCTTAGTACAACACAGCACACCCTTCTTCTAGTACACACACGAGACATGGATCTGCACTACCCTTACCCTGAGTCAGGCTACCAGGTACTGCCCCTAAAAGGATTGTCCCCTGAGGACACTGAATCATTTATAATCTTCTTTATAAGAACAACTGTGAACCTCTCAAGAATATCCGCACATATTTCTGTTTATGCAAGAGAGCTAGAAACACTTTGCAAAAGTGACATCCACAGCCTTAAAATCAGCTGGATGGAGTAGGAGACACAGATTAATCTCTACACACTCATTAAAGCTCCTCTGCCCATTGCATGCCCCCTCTTTCTTTTCTTCAATAAAGACCTGGTATCTAAAAAGATTGATTTAATGCTGGAGCTCTTAAATGTAAACCACCTCCTAAAATGTAATCTTAAAAATGAAAACCCCTGGAAAAAAAAAAAATAGAATTCATTAAGCTTAACACTCGCCCTTCCTAGAGAGAAGAGAGAGGTTCTCCCAAAGTAACTGGCATGAAGTGAGCTGCCAGACTCCTGGGAAATCTTTACGCAAAATGGCAGACGGAGTTAGTTTGACTTTGTCTCTATTCTGCTGCTTAATGACCTTGGAAATCAAGAAAAAACTTTCCTGGGAATTGACAGCTACAGAAAAAGATCAGCGTTTGTCATTTAAAAAAAAAAAAAAAGGAGAGACCGAGCTTATTTCATCCATCTCCTGTTTGATTTCTGTCCTTCCATCTAACTATTACGCCCACATTTTCAAAGGTCAGAGAGTTTAGCTGCATTTTATCTTCAGTTGGTGGGAGGCATCACTTTTAAAAGGTACCATTTTCAGGACAGGAACAAAACAGTTCTAGAGAGGATGATTACAAAGTGAAACCTCAAAGGTTTGATTTACTTGCCAAAAAAACAGAGAGATAATAGTTATGGAACAGGAATAAAAACAATCATGCAATGAGAATAGCATGATTTTTTAAGTGCCTAGTAATTATCATATATTTGAGACTTAATAGAAGTCAGCATGCAATCCTAATGACTTATGTGGTCCTCTCCTACTGTGAAGTATTTTCACTTTGTATGCCAGGAGATACTACTTAATTGTTAACATTTTTATTTTTGTTTTTATTATTTCTTCTTTTTCATGGAGAAAATGAAGATTTTCTTGGTGTTAAGTTTAGCGAACAAATTAGAAATATTTAATCGTTTAAGAAAAAATTCTTAATAAATCATGCATTTTATGAATAAAGATCTTGAATAGAAATCAGTAATTCAAGGCCCAAGAATCAATATCTTACTGTCTTAATTCTGAGCCATAAAGGTGCCCGTTAGAGGTAAATGGAGATTACTTTTCTATGATTAAGAAACAGTAATATGATTGTGTACTCGTGCATCCTGAAGAAGTAAACCTTATTATCACATTTTTTTTTTGAAATCTGTTACATCTCTATTATTCATCAAATACTTACTATATTCCAAAGCCATAAATCACAATTGTATTGTAAACTATTATCCTAATGTCCAAGTTTACAGTATGATTGCTAATATCTACGTAATTCTTATTTGTCAGACACTCTGCTATGGTCATATGTGAATTGTATTAATTAGTACAAAAATCTCTTTAGATAGGTTCTAGTATTGTCTCTATACTGGAAGAAAGGGAGGAGCATAGAAGTGTAGACACGTGTTCAAGATTACCTAACTAGTGCGCGGTTGAGGAGCTGCAGTCTGCCACAAATCTATTTTATCTACTTTGAGATCCCACATATAATCACTACTACCTCCACCATTTAAAAAGAAGTTTCTTCTTTCCTTCAAAGAGTTCACAGTTTAGAAAGAAAATATTTCCTTAGGATAACAGAACTTATACCTAAAGGATGAAAGCCACTTAGAGGTTTTATGGATGATTTGCATTCGATTTGTATTTTACAAAAGACATTCTGGGAAAAATGTAGAGAAGGAATGAGGAAATGAGGCTACACATAAGGAGGTCAGGCAAAGGCATTATCTAAGATGTGCAGGAGAAAGATGACAGAGCCTGAACCAGTTTAGAAATAGCAAAATAAAAGACATGGGGTTACATCTGTGAAATCTTTAGAGAAAAATTATCAAGAAGAGTTGACTGAATGAACTCAATAATATGAAAGAGGCAAAAATCAAGAGAAGAGACATTACTGTGAATAAGGCATTTATTTCAAATCATTTTTCCAGTATGATTTGGAAAGAGGTTTGGTAGTAATAGTCATCAAATATTCTAGTATAAAATTAACATATGTAAGTACAAAAAACAAATTGTAGGTGAAATTGATCAATTATCATAAATTTTCTGAGTATTCTTTAGAAAAAATACTTTGATATATCCCTCATATATCTGTTATAAGAAGTAAATAATGTAACATTCATAAAGAGTCCAGCAGATAATTTAGCAAAGAAAATGAATTTACTAAATTAGTTTTCTGTCCTTTCACTACTATGGCCACAGTTGGTTCTTATCTAAGAGAGGTAATTTTCATAAATTAGGGTGTCTTTTTTTATTGATGAAAAAATTTTTGAGACTAGACATTGTTCCAGTCTTGCAAATATGAAAATGAATGAGATTCCATTTTTTTTTCCTTAGCACGTGTAACGTAGGAAAAGTTAGGCATGGCAGTCCAGAAAACTGCAGTTTACTGAACTCCGTGATAGGCATTGTAATGTTGTTATTGAGATCAGATTCTTCCTACTTTTTGATAGGAAAGGACTAACTATTGTTACTGTGTTATTTGTTTTTTCTCTGCCTTGAAGCTCTTTTGTCTCTCTTTTCCTGTCTTGCTGTCTTCTTTTGTGGTTCGTTGATTTTTTTTTTTTTTTTTTTTTTTTGTAGGGACATCCTTTGAGTCCTTTCTCATTTTCTGTGATGAATTTACTATAGTCATTATCTTTTTGGTTACCACTGGGCTTTCATAAAACATGCTATACTCAAAACAATCTATTCTAAGATGATAACTTTAATCATATACAGAAACTCTAAGCTTATACTTCTCCACACACTCTATAGTTAAACTGATGTCGCAAATTATGTTTTTGTTTGTTTTGGTTTGTTTGTTTTTGAGACAGGGTTTCACTTTTGTTGCCAAGACTGGAGTTCAAAGGCACCATCTTGGTTCACTTGCAACCTCCAATTACTGGGTTGAAGCCATTCTCCTGCCTCAACCTCCCGAGTAGCTGGGATTACAGGCATGCGCCACCACGCCAGCTAATTTTGTATTTTTAGTAGAGATGGGGTTTCTCCACGTTGGTCAGGCTGATCTCGAACCCCCGACCTGAGGTGATCCACCCTCCTCGACCTCCCAAAGTGCTGAGATTACAGGCATGAGCCACCGTGCCCGGTCAACTTATGTGTTTTTCTATTGTGTATCCATTAACATATTTTAGATGTTATTTCATTTTTTAAAAATTCTTTATCAGAATTAAAAGTGATTTAAACACCATTACAGTATTAGAGTATTCTGTATTCATCTATATATTAACCTTTGACAGTGAGGTTTATGCTTTCATATGCTTTCTTATTGCTGTCTCATGTGTTTTCATTTCAAGTTAAATTACTTTCTTTAGCATTTCTTGCATTTGTTTTCCTGTCAAAACTTTGAATATATCATCCAACCACCTTCTGGTCTGCAAGGCTCCTCTTGGGAAATCCACTAATATTCTGATGGAATTTCCCTTAAATGTGACAGCTCATTTTCTACTTGCTTCTTTTAAAGTTATTTTTCTTTGACTTTTGATGATTTAATTGTAATGAATCTTGGCTTGCACTTCTTTTGATTTATCTTATTTGGGAAGTTAGTGCTTTGGAATTTGGATGTTCATTTCCTTCTCCAGATTTGATAATTTTTAAGCTATGATTTTTTTTAATCTGTTTGTCTCTTTTTCTCTTTCTCCTCTAGTCGGGATTCTGATCATACATATATTGATAAGCTTGATGGTACCCCTTAAGAGACTTTCTGTATTCCTTTTCTTTTTCTTTTTTTTTTTTTCTTTTTGCTTCTCTGACTGGAAAGTTGTACATGACCTGACTTTAAGTTCACTGGTTAAATCTGCTTGATCAAGTATGCTGTTGAGCACTTTTAGTGATTTTTATAGATATCTTCTTTTGGTGCGTACTTAATTCCACTTGCAAAATATTTCTCCATAGTATCCCCTTTGTCTAAAATACATTTCTCTTTCCATGTATTTTATTTATTATTTTTATGATTTAAGCTCTGTCTTCTTGTCACCTTTTGTGTAAAGATATCTTTGGCCGTGCCAGCCTACATGTCTTTTTCTTCTCTTTTACCAACAGCACATGTTATAATTTACAATTTTAGTACTTTAACATGCAAACACCGTCCCACTTCAAATGACTTACTCATTTGTTTGTGTAACCAAGGAAGTCAGCTTTGAAAAGTGTCCGATTTGACTCCTCGCCACAGGACTCACTTAGAAGTGGAACATATTTTGAAAATATATATCAAGATAATTCAAGTGAACAGACTCTGATGGAATTAGCATGCTATTTGTCCTATTGCCTTTGGTGAGCAGGAACAAGGGGCTGGGAGACAAGACATATTTCTGTATCCTTGAACATTATTGAAGATATCATACATTACAGATTGAAATGAAGCTATCTACATTAGTACACTCACACTGGGATGTTTCACACATTATATAATGATGCAGGTTTAGCTATTTTCTGAAATATAAATTGATTTATATGAGTCCCTTTCAGGATAAAGTCTATACTCTTATGCATGGTCTGGCCTCTGCCTCCATTTTGAATTCTTCTGTAAATCCATCCTTTTCTCTAGCCACATTGATACATTTTTTTGTTCTTGAACTTGTTATGGTGATTAAGTATTAATGTTCCTAGATACATTATTCACTGTACTTTAGTGTCTTATTCCTTAAATACTTAATGTATTTCATCATAAAGGACTTCCGTTTATTTTTCCCATTGGGGATATAACTCCCTTATCCCAATCGGGAATACCATAATGAAAATTTTTTTCTTTCTTTATTATTTTAAAGCATATGGCTGAGTTCATATTTGAGGATGACAACATGTGGAGCTCTGCAGACCCCTTCCCCAGAAAAACAAGCCAAGCTGGTCAAAACTTAATTAAACAACCATTTAAAGTTTTAAATTTGTAACCATTTAAAGTTTTTAAAATTTTTAAAAGTTTAAAGTTTTAAATGGTTGTTTAATTAAGTCTCTGAAAATTGTTCTAAATATATACAATGAATAAATAAAATTTTATTTAACATTAATTACATTTTGGTAAAAATAGAATGTGTAACATTTGAACCACAGCATGCTTCATCTCCCCCACTTTCCCATCCAGCTCATCCTGACAGAAATTCCATTGCAGGCAAGTATAGACAAGAATAGAGGACTCTGTCTCCCTTCACAATGCAAATAAAGCTTACTCAGTCTCAGAGGGAGTTGGAAAGGGTAAGATACCAGCAATTTTCATCCCTTAGAATATTGGGACACTGACCTCAGCTCCTCCCACCAGTTTATTCATAGGTCAGAGGTTTCGCATAAGGAGAGACAAGTAAGAAGTTCAGAAGCTATAGACCTAACTAGATTAGTAGCTAAGAGAGTCTTGAAAAAAACAGAAAGCCTTTTCAGGATAAATAAAACCTGAGAACTCTCATTTCTAGTAGACCTGCCTTATAGGAAATACTAAAGGCTATTCTGTAGGCTGAAAACAAATAATCCCAGATGAAAATGCAAATACACACACACACACACACACACACTCACACATGCACACACAAAGAGCACCAGTAAAAGTAATTACATAAGTATAAGATACAGTATAAATGCAATTTTTTTCCTTTTTTATAATGGATTTAAAAATCATTTGTATATTATTTTCAGATATGGTCAAATTATTTTTGAAAACAGTAAGACCATTAAAGAGGACAGAACAGATGGGGGCGGAGCAAGATGGCCGAATAGGAACAGCTCCAGTCTCCAACTCCCAGCGCGAACAACACAGAAGACCGGTGATTTCTGCATTTTCAACTGAGGTACTGGGGTCATCTCACTAGGGAGTGCCGGACAATCGGTGCTGGTCAGCTGCTGCAGCCTGACCAGCGAGAGCTGAAGCAGGGCGAGGCATCGCCTCACCTGGAAGCGCAAGGGGGAAGGGGATCCGTTTTCCTAGCCAGGGGAACTGAGACACACAACACCTGGAAAATCGGGTAACTCCCACCCTAATACTGCGCTGTAAGCATACAGGCACACCAGGAGAATATATCCCAATCCTGGCCGGGAGGGTCCCACGCCCACGAAGCCTCCCTCACTGCTAACACAGCAGTCTGCGGCGATCTATCAGCAAGGCAGCAGCGAGGCTGGGGGAGGGGCGCCCGCCATTGCTGAGGCTTAAGTAGGTAAACAAAGCCGCTGGGAAGCTCGAACTGGGTGGAGCTCACAGCAGCTCAAGGAAGCCTGCCTGTCTCTGTAGTCTCCACCTCTGGGGACAGCGCACAGCTGAAGACCAACAGGGGAAGTAGCGGGAGCCGGTGCAGACGCGAAACTCTGTCTGACAGCTTTGGGGAGAGCCGTGGATCTCCCAACGTGGAGGTTGAGATCTGAGAACGGACAGACTGCCTGCTCAGGTGTGTCCCTGACCCCTGAGTAGCCTAGCTGGGAGAAATCCCCCACTAGGGGCAGTCTGACACCCCACACCTCACAGGGTGGAGTACACCCCTGAGAGGAAACTTCCAAAGGAAGAATCAGACAGGTACACTCGCTGTTCAGCAATATTCTATCTTCGGCAACCTCTGCTGCTGATACCCAGGCAAACAGGGTCTGGAGTGGACCTCAAGCAATCTCCAACAGACCAACAGACAGTCCTTCTGACTGTCAGAAGGAAAACTATCAAACAGGAAGGACACCTATACCAAAACCCCATCAGTACGTCACCACCATCAAAGACCAGAGACAGATAAAACCACAAAGATGGGGAAGAAGCAGGGCAGAAAAGCTGGAAATTCAAAAAATAAGAGCGCATCTCCCCCTGCAAAGGAGCGCAGCCCATCACCAGCAACGGCTCAAAGCTGGTCAGAGAATGACTTGGACGAGAGGAGAGAAGAAGGCTTCAGTCCATCAAACTTATCAGAGCTAAAGGAGGAATTACGTACCCAGTGCAAAGAAACTAAAAATCTTGAAAAAAGAGTGGAAGAATTGACAGCTAGACTAATTAATGCAGAGAAGATCATAAACGAAATGACAGAGATGAAAACCATGACACGAGAAATACGTGACAAATGCACAAGCTTCAGTAACCGACTCGATCAACCGGAAGAAAGAGTATCAGCGATTGAAGATCAAATGAATGAAATGAAGCGAGAAGAGAAACCAAAAGAAAAAAGAAGAAAAAGAAATGAACAAAGCCTGCAAGAAGTATGGGATTACGTAAAAAGACCAAATCTACGTCTGATTGGGGTGCCTGAAAGTGAGGGGGAAAATGGAACCAAGTTGGAAAACACTCTTCAGGAAATCATCCAGGAGAATTTCCCCAACCTAGTAGGGCAGGCCAACATTCAAATTCAGGAAATACAGAGAACGCCACAAAGATACTCCTCCAGAAGAGCAACTCCAAGACACATAATTGCCAGATTCACCAAAGTTGAAATGAAGGAAAAAATCTTAAGGGCAGCCAGAGAGAAAGGTCGGGTTACCCACAAAGGGAAGCCCATCAGACTAACAGCAGATCTCTCGGCAGAAACTCTACAAGCCAGAAGAGAGTGGGGGCCAATATTCAACGTTCTTAAAGAAAAGAATTTTCAACCCAGAATTTCATATCCAGCCAAACTAAGTTTCATAAGTGAAGGAGAAATAAAATCCTTTACAGATAAGCAAATGCTTAGAGATTTTGTCACCACCAGGCCTGCCTTACAAGAGACCCTGAAGGAAGCCCTAAACATGGAAAGGAACAACCGGTACCAGCCATCGCAAAAACATGCCAAAATGTAAAGACCATCGAGGCAAGGAAGAAACTGCATCAACTAACGAGCAAAATGACCAGTTAATATCATAATGGCAGGATCAAGTTCACACATAACAATATTAACCTTAAATGTTAATGGACTAAATGCTCCAATTAAAAGACACAGACTGGCAAACTGGATAAAGAGTCAAGACCCATCAGTGTGCTGTATTCAGGAGACCCATCTCACATGCAGAGACATACATAGGCTCAAAATAAAGGGATGGAGGAAGATCTACCAAGCAAATGGAGAACAAAAAAAAGCAGGGGTTGCAATCCTTGTCTCTGACAAAACAGACTTTAAACCATCAAAGATCAAAAGAGACAAAGAAGGCCATTACATAATGGTAAAGGGATCAATTCAACAGGAAGAACTAACTCTCCTAAATACATATGCACCCAATACAGGAGCACCCAGATTCATAAAGCAAGTCCTTAGAGACTTACAAAGAGACTTAGACTCCCATACAATAATAATGGGAGACTTCAACACTCCACTGTCAACATTAGACAGATCAACGAGACAGAAAGTTAACAAGGATATCCAGGAATTGAACTCATCTCTGCACCAAGCGGACCTAATAGACATCTATAGAACTCTCCACCCAAAATCAACAGAATATACATTCTTCTCAGCACCACATCACACTTATTCCAAAATTGACCACATAATTGGAAGTAAAGCACTCCTCAGCAAATGTACAAGAACAGAAATTATAACAAACTGTCTCTCAGACCACAGTGCAATCAAACTAGAACTCAGGACTAAGAAACTCAATCAAAACCGCTCAACTACATGGAAACTGAACAACCTGCTCCTGAATGACTACTGGGTACATAACGAAATGAAAGCAGAAATAAAGATGTTCTTTGAAAACAATGAGAACAAAGATACAACATACCAGAATCTCTGGGACACATTTAAAGCAGTGTGTAGAGGGAAATTTATAGCACTCAATGCCCACAAGAGAAAGCAGGAAAGATCTAAAATTGACACTGTAACATCACAATTAAAAGAACTAGAGAGGCAAGAGCAAACACATTCAAAAGCTAGCAGAAGGCAAGAAATAACTAAGATCAGAGCCGAACTGAAGGAGATAGAGACACAAAAAACCCTCCAAAAAATCAATGAATCCAGGAGTTCGTTTTTTGAAAAGATCAACAAAATTGACAGACCGGTAGCAAGGCTAATAAAGAAGAAAAGAGAGAGGAATCAAATAGATGCAATAAAAAATGATAAAGGGGATATCACCACTGACCCCACAGAAATACAAACTACCATCAGAGAATACTATAAACGCCTCTACGCAAATCAACTAGAAAATCTGGAAGAAATGGATAATTTCCTGGACACTTACACTCTCCCAAGGCTAAACCAGTAAGAAGTTGAATCCCTGAATAGACCAGTAGCAGGCTCTGAAATTGAGGCAACAATTAGTAGCCTACCCACCAAAAAAAGTCCAGGACCAGATGGATTCACAGCTGAATTCTACCAGAAGTACAAGGAGGAGCTGGTACCATTCCTTCTGAAACTATTCCAATCAATAGAAAAAGAGGGAATCCTCCCTAACTCATTTTATGAGGCCAACATCATCCTGATACCAAAGCCTGGCAGAGACACAACAACAAAAGAGAATTTTAGACCAATATCCCTGATGAACATCGATGCAAAAATCCTCCATAAAATACTGGCAAACAGGATTCAGCAGCACATCAAAAAGCTTATCCACCATGATCAAGTGGGCTTCATCCCTGGGATGCAAGGCTGGTTCAACATTCGCAAATCAATAAACGTAATCCAGCATATAAACAGAACCAAAGACAAGAACCACATGATTGTCTCAATAGATGCAGAAAAGGCTTTTGACAAAATTCAACAGCCCTTCATGCTAAAAACGCTCAATAAATTCGGTATTGATGGAACGTACCTCAAAATAATCAGAGCTATTTATGACAAACCCACAGCTAATATCATACTGAATGGGCAAAAACTGGAAAAATTCCCTTTGAAAACTGGCACAAGACAGGGATGCCCTCTCTCACCACTCCTATTCAACATAGTGTTGGAAGTTCTGGCTAGGGCAATCAGGCAAGAGAAAGAAATCAAGGGTATCCAGTTAGGAAAAGAAGAAGTCAAATTGTCCCTGTTTGCAGATGACATGATTGTATATTTAGAAAACCCCATCGTCTCATCCCAAAATCTCCTTAAGCTGATAAGCAACTTCAGCAAAGTCTCAGGATACAAAATTAATGTGCAAAAATCACAAGCATTCTTATACACCAGTAACAGACAAGCAGAGAGCCAAATCAGGAATGAACTTCCATTCACAATTGCTTCAAAGAGAATAAAATACCCAGGAATCCAGCTTACAAGGGATGTAAAGGACCTCTTCAAGGAGAACTACAAACCACTGCTCAGTGAAATCAAAGAGGACACAAACAAATGGAAGAACATACCATGCTCATGGATAGGAAGAATCAATATCGTGAAAATGGCCATACTCCCCAAGGTTATTTATAGATTCAATGCCATCCCCATCAAGCTACCAATGAGTTTCTTCACAGAATTGGAAAAAACTGCTTTAAAGTTCATATGGAACCAAAAAGGAGCCCGCATTGCCAAGACAATCCTAAGTCAAAAGGACAAAGCTGGAGGCGTCACGCTACCTGACTTCAAACTATACTACAAGGCTACAGTAACCAAAACAGCATGGTACTGGTACCAAAACAGAGATATAGACCAATGGAACAGAACAGAGTCCTCAGAAATAATACCGCACATCTACAGCCATCTGATCTTTGACAAACCTGAGAGAAACAAGAAATGGGGAAAGGATTCCCTATTTAATAAATGGTGCTGGGAAAATTGGCTAGCCATAAGTAGAAAGCTGAAACTGGATTCTTTCCTTACCCCTTATACGAAGATTAATTCAAGATGGATTAGAGACTTAAATGTTAGACCTAGTACCATAAAAACCCTAGAAGAAAATCTAGGTAGTACCATTCAGGACATAGGCATGGGCAAGGACTTCATGTCTAAAACACCAAAAGCAACGGCAGCAAAAGCAAAAATTGACAAATGGGATCTAATTAAACTAAAGAGCTTTTGCACAGCAAAAGAAACTACCATCAGAGTGAACAGGCAACCTACAGAATGGGAGAAAATTTTTGCAACCTACTCATCTGACAAAGGGCTAATATCCAGAATCTACAAAGAACTCAAACAAATATACGAGAAAAAAACAAACAACCCCATCAAAAAGTGGGGTAAGGATATGAACAGACATTTCTCAAAAGATGATATTCATACAGCCAACAGACACATGAAAAAATGCTCATTGTCACTCGCCATCAGAGAAATGCAAATCAAAACCACAATGAGATACCATCTCACACCAGTTAGAATGGCAATCATTAAGAAGTCAGGAAACAACAGGTGTTGGAGAGGATGTGGAGAAATGGGATCACTTTTACACTGTTGGTGGGATTGTAAACTAGTTCAACCATTATGAAAAACAGTATGGCAATTCCTCAAGGATCTAGAACTAGATGTACCATATGACCCAGCCATCCCACTACTGGGTATATACCCAAAGGATTATAAATTATTCTTCTACAGAGACACATGTACACATATGTTTATTGCAGCACTATTCACAATAGCAAAGACTTGGAATCAACCCAAATGTCCATCTGTGACAGACTGGATTAAGAAAATGTGGCACATATACACCATGGAATACTATGCAGCCATAAAAAAGGATGAGTTTGCGTCCTTTGTAGGGACATGGATGCAGCTGGAAACCATCATTCTTAGCAAACTATCACAAGAACAGAAAACCAAACACCGCATGTTCTCACTCATAGGTGGGAACTGAACAATGAGATCACTTGGACTCGGGAAGGGGAACATCACGCACTGGGGCCTATCATGGGGAGGGGGCAGGGGGGAGGAGGTAGGTATTGCATTGGGGAGTTATACATGATATAAATGATGAATTGATGGGTGCTGACGAGTTGATGGGTGCAGCACACCAACATGGCATAAGTATACATATGTAACAAACCTATACGTTATGCACATGTACCCTAGAACTTAAAGTATAATAAATATATATATATATATATTTATATATATATAAAATATATATATTTATATATATATAAAGAGGACAGAACAGTCTTGTCAACATATGGTACTGGGAAAACTGGATATGCACATGCAAAAAATGAAGTTAGATCTTTACACCACATATAAAATGGATAGAATACCTACATCTAAGAGCTAAACTATTAAACCTTTAGAAGAAAACAAAGGGGGAAACCTGTAAAATTGGATTGGGTAATTTTCTTGGATATAATAAAAGCACAGGCAAGAAAGTAAAAATGGATACATCGAACTATATCAAAATTAAAAGAAAAAAAAACAACTGCATCAAAGCATGCAATCAAAAAGGCAATATATGGAAAGGAAGAAAACATTTGCAAATAAGATACATCATAAAGGGTTACTATCCAGAATATTTATAGAACTCATACACCACAATAATTTTACAAAAGAAAACAATAAAAATGGGCAAAAATTTTCAATAGACATATCTCCAAAAATGTATTCAAATGGCTGATAAGCACATGAAAAGACTTCAAAATCAGTAATCATGAAAATTCAAATCAAAAGCACATTAGGATACCACCTAACACATATTAGGATGGATATTATGAGAAAAAGGACAAGAACACTGAGGCCCTTATTCACCCACGTTGTAAATGTAAAGCAGTGTGGAGATTTCTTCGAAAAATCAAAATAAAATTACTAAACCCTCTGGAGGTTGTTTGCACATGTGAGTGTGTATAACACCACTGAACTGTACACTTAAAAATGGTTGAGATGGGAATGACCTAAGCAAGATACTGAAATAGAACTTTTCGGCAGTTTTCCCTTTGCAAAAACATGAATTTGAGCACCTATTCATGCACAAAAATACCTTCACAAGAGCTAAGGAAACGAGATGAGAGATTAGAGCACTTGAGTCTAGCACAAAAGTAAGAAAAGATGCGTTCAAGAGGGTAGAAAGAAGAGTTTTATATTATGCAGACCACTCGTCTCCTAACCCCAGGCAGCACAACATGGAGAAAGATACCCTCATAGAGGAAAGGGAATGAAGTGAACGCTGAACTTTGTCTTGGACCCCAGTAGTGGGTCAGCCCAAGTATATGCTATTCAGGCCCTCAAAGCCCCAGACTTTAGGCTGGTAGCTGTGGACTCAGCTTCAGGCCCAACCCAAGGCCAGGTGGGCCCCTGAGGCCCAGGTATGTGCCTGCCCCAGCATCAGTCTGGCCCTTGCAGCACTAGTAACCAAGGCAGCATTTATAGACCCAGCCTTCAGGCTCAATTTAATTGCCAAACCAGCCTCCATGGCCTCAGGTGGCATGCTGGCCCCACAGACTTGCTATTCATGCCCTCCCATTACCAAGCCAGACCCACAGCCTGAGGCATCAGGCCAACGGCCTAGGACTCAGCTTCGAGTCCCACTCCAGCTCCTTTATGGCCACCATGGCCTCAGGCACTAGGCTGACACCTGCAGGCCTAGCCTTCAGGCCAGCATTTGTGAACATAGACTTTAAGCCTGCCCAGAGCCAGGACAGTCTCCATGATCCCAGGTTCTAAGACAATTCCCCTAGCATCAGAATGCAGGCTTACCCTGGTGGACCTAGCCTTCAGGTTTACCCCAGAGCAAAGCTGGCACTGTGGGTCCAGGCCCATGCCAAGTCTTCACAGACCTAGCCTAAAGGCCTATACCCACATACCCAGCTCCCAGGCCAGCTCCTGTGGACGCAAGTTCTAGGCCAAATCCTGTGGGCCTAGGCATGAGGCCTGCCCACCAGCTGACCCAGGCACTGGGCCAGTTTGCCTATGGAATCAAGCATCAGAATAGCCTGTGGTCTATGCCAGACAGGCTGTCCAGAGCAATTAGACAATAAAAAGATATAAAAGGCATTGAAATGGGATAGGAAACAAAACTGTCTCCATTTGCAGATGACATGGTCTTGCATATATACACCCTAAAGACTCCACCAAAAAAACTGTTGGAACTAATCAACAAATTCAGTGAATTTGCTAGATACGATGTCAACACACTAATTTTAGTAATGTTAATGTTAATAATGATAAAAGTGACATTTTATGGTAACAGTGTCAATATATCTGGAAGTTATAATTATAGATTTATTTTTCACCTAAAATTTACACTTTATCATAATGAACAAAGGCTGAGAAAATTATCAGGAGAAATAGCTAATTTAACAGGTAGAGTCAGAGTCATAACTGCCTCACTTTCAATAATAAATACAGCAACTATGCAAAATATTAACAAGAAATGGAAGACCTGAACATACTATAAACAAGCTAGACTTAACAAATATATATATGTGTGTGTGTATATATATGTATGTGTATATATATATATATCTGTGTTTATGTGTGTGTGTGTGTGGTGTGTGTGCTTGCGTATAGAATGTTCCACCCAACAACAGGAGAACACCCATCCTTTTTGATATCAGATGAAACATTCGTCAGCTTAGGCCATAAATTCAACCATCATATAAGCCTCAACAAGTGCCAAATGTTTGAAATCATACAAAGTATGTTTTCTGATTATAATAGTGTAAATTTAGATAGTTACATTAAAAAATTTGGAAACTCACAAATATGTGGAAATTAAACAACACACTACTATATAAACAATGAAGCAAGAGTAAATCTTAGGATGATGCTTTGAGATAAATGAAAATAAAGACGTAACAGACCAGAACTTATATGATGCAGCTAAAGCAGTGCTTAAGAGATAAACTTAAAATTGAACTTGCTTACAATTAAAAAACTAGGAAGATCGCAGATCAACCACCATATCTTTGACCTGATAACACTTGAAAAGTGAGAGTAAGCTCAATTCAGAGCAAAGAGAAGAAAGAAAATAAGAATTAGAGCTGAAATTAAAGCAGAGATAATAAAAACATGAGATGAAATAAAACTTAAAGATTGTCTTCGAAAAGATAAACAAAATTGACAAATATTTAGCTTTAAGAACACACAAAAAAGTTGTCTTAAATTACTAAAATTAGAAATGAAAGAGGGACATTACTACCAACCTCACAGATACAAGATTGTATGCTAACATATTAGATAAGTTAAATTGGAAAAGGTTTAGAACAACAAAAATATAAAATCTCCCCCAAAATAAATAGAAAGTCTCAAAATATTTATAAGAGGTAAAAAAAGAGTACATCGGTAAAAAAAATAAAAAAAATAACTCTTCTCAAAGAAAAATCCATGATCATGTTGTTAAAACTGATTAATTCTGGGCCAGGCGTGGTGGCTCATGCCTGTAATCCCAGCACTTCGGTAGGCCATGGGCAGCAAATCGCTTAAGCCCAGGAGTTGAAGACCAATCTCTGTGACATGGTGAAATGCCATCTATACTAAAAATACAAAAATTAACTGGGCATGGTGGTACACACCTGGGGTCCCAGATATTTGGGAGGCTGAGATGGGAGGATCCTTTGACCTAAGAAATAGAGGCCGCAGTGAGCCGAGACTGTGCCACTGCACTGCAGCATGGGCAACAGAGTGAGACTCCATTAAAAAAATAAAAAGAAGGAAAAAGTACCTCATGTTCATAGATTGGAAGGCATCATATTATAAATGTGATGATATTGCCCCAATTGATCTGTAGTTCCCTGTCGTCCATATCAAAAAACAAGATGATTTCTTGAGGATATAGATATAGATATAGATATTCTAAAATGTATATGAAAATTTGGAATTACCAAAATAAATTTGAAAGAGAAGAACAAGTTGAAGAATTTACACTTCCTAAATTGAGCTAACTGTAAAGATACAGTAATGAAGACAGTGTGGCAATGACATTAGGGTAGACATACAGATCAATGGAATAGAACTGATAGCCCAGACATAAACCCTCACATTTATGGTCAGTTGATTTTTAACAAGCGTACCAAGAAAGATAAATGGGAATAAAATAATCTTTTCAATAATTTATGCTAGGACAACTAGATATCTTAAAAAAAAATAGTGTTGGATTCCTACCTCGCATCTTATAAAAAATCTAAAAAAATTTGACTCAAAATAGGTCAAAGACTTAAATGTATAAGCTAAAACTATAACACTCTAACAAGAAAACCTAGACCTAAATATTTGTGACCTTGAATTAGGCATTGACTTAGGCAGTAGTTTCTCAGCTATGACACCAAAAATACAGGAAACAAATGATGAAATAAACTGCATATCATCAAAATTATTTTATGTGTGTGTGTTTCAAAGGCACCATCAGTGCAACTAAAAGATAACACTAAAGAATGGAAAAAGGCCAGGCACGGTGGCTCGCACCTGTAATCCCAGCACTTTAGGGGGCCTAGGCGGGTGAAATACCTGAGGTCAGGTGTTTGAGACCAGCCTGACCAACATGGTGAAACCCCATCTCTACTAAAAATACAAATAAATTAGCCAGGCGTGATGGTGGGCACCTGTAATCCCAGCTACTCAGGAGGCTGAGGCAGGAGAATCGCTTGAACCTGGGAGGCGGAGGTTGCGATGAGCTAAGATTGTGCCACTGCACTCCAGCCTGGGCAACAGAGCAAGACTCCATCTCAAAAAAAAAAAAAAAGAAAAAGAAAGGAAAAGAAAACCAGGGACTCACCTCTTGGATATGTAAATAAATTTTACAACTCAATAATAAAAACCCAAACAATTCAATCATCTAATGGTCAAGTAAGTAGACTTTTTTCCAAAAAAAAAAAAAGCCAATGAAAATAAGCACATGAATTGATAGTCAACATCATTAGCCACAGGAAAATGTAAATCAAAACTATAATTAGATACCACTTCACATCGATTAGCAGGACTATAAGCAAAATGACAGGAAATAAGTATCAGCAAAGATGTGGAAACATTGGAACTGTAACATACTGCTGGTGAGAACCTAAAATGGTACAACTGCTTTGGAAAACAGTTTGGCATTTCCTCAGACTATTCAACAGAGTTGCCATGTGCTCCAGCACTTCTACTCGTAGGTATACACCCAAGAGAACTGAAAACATATTTCCATGCAAAAAAACATATACACAAAGTGTGGCATTATTCATAATAGCTAAAAAGTGAAACAAACCCTGCTGTCCATCACCCGATGAATGGATAAACAATATACACTTAATAAAGAACGTTATTGGCTGGGCACGGTGGCTCATGCCTGTAGTCACAGCAGTAGGCCATGCTATGAGTGGGCAAAGCCTGTTGTATTTCGCTCCTTCACATTTTATAGCCATTTCTTTGTTTCCTTTGCTTTACCCCAGATGAGCCTTCTTTCCCTAAGTGTTTTTTTTGCTGTGATTTCATTTAATTAAAGACCACTGCTTGATGTTGGAATAATCTCTTCTAGAGATGTTTTGGGGCTAGTGGAAGACACCATTCCACGAAAGCAATTTTTTTTTTTTTTGATATTTTGAGTATTTCTTTTCTAGAGAATATAAACTTTAATCTTTTTTTTTTCTGTTGTGATGAAATAGGTGGTGATAAGTAAATGCACAATATGCTTTTATGGCCATAGGCAAATTTCTTGTGTTAAGACATATTCCAGCCCATATTTTCACTTAAGAAAATTTCTGAGAAAACAGGTAAATGAGAGTGGCATTATTCTAAGAAGAAATTAGTTCACTCTGTTTTTTAAAAAGTATGTATTTGCAAACATTTTGGTCATCATTAAACGTATCAATTAATTCATTGAGTTAATCTGTAACTTCATCAGCCTCCATAGCACAGTCACCAAAGTCAACAGAAATCCCAGCGGTGTAAATGTGGTGAAGACTTTGCAAGTAGCACTCAGAACCAAAACATGTATAGAAAATGTTGATGGTGTCTTCAAGTTATTCTTTATTTTAATTCAAGCACAATTGCCTAAATTCTTATGGAAGAAACCCCATTTCTAGTATTTGCATCTCATTCCTGGAACAGTTTAGCTTCATATTGCCACTGTTTACATGAAATGTACTGTAATATAAATGGCTTTCATAAAAGTTGCCAACTTCCAACCACCTGCTGTATGCTGACAGCAGTAGCAGCAATTCTGCTGCAGCAAAATAATACTCAGTTGCAGTACCTCCTGTCGGATCCACAAATCGTTCTCTTAGGTTATGTGGTTTGTTGGAATAAGACCATCTTTACTAATATTCCTTTGCTATCTCTCAGCCTTCCCAGCATTATTTGCTTTGATTGATTCCATGGTAGCATGAGGCAAGCAGAAATGTGATCTTGTTTGGAAACCTCATTTTTCTGCAGTTCCTATAGGGAGCGGCAACTGAAAATTATAAGGTTCAGAGAGTTTGCAGATGGAAATAGGCCCAATGACAGTAAGTTCAGTGTAAAATGGAAATGTTCTCTTGCAGCTGTTTCCGTTGCATTTTTCCAGCAATATCTGATTGCAGCACTTGGAATTTTACAGGAGCTGATGGACTGGGGTATCAGAAAGAAAAGACTTGGGATACTCCTAAATTAATCTGGTGCACAGAAGTACTTGAGTGGATACCAGATATGTTCTCCATGTACTGAGATATGTTGCCATGATTTGGAGAAAATTATCAGAAAATAATAATGGAAGGGTAGGTTTTCTCCAGTAAAAGTTCTAAAACACAAATCGTTCATCAGTGGCCACTCAGCAGCAGGTAAAAGAGCACATTCTCAAAGGATCCCAGCAGCCAACAAAAGTGGGTTAAGCAATCCAAGTACGTGTGCCTGGTTTTATACTGGAGTGACCACTGAGAACTGTGGGCACCTGGGCAATTCTTGCCCTTTTTAAAAGATACAGCTGCTTCTCCATTCCTGCCTATCCTTGCCATCCTAAATGTAAGCCCACATTTGCCATATTTCAGTTTTGTTTCCAGGAAAAAGTCAGAAATTAAAAGTTTATGTAAAGTATCCTAAATTCCAAGTCGGAGGGCAAGGCAGCCTGGGTGATACAGTCTTCATGACACAGGACAGAGTAGACAGCAGCAAGGAACATATCTGGATTGGGAAGTGGGAGGAACAACAAGCAATGGAAGATACTGCTTTCTCATTCCATCTCCTCATTGATAGACTCCACGTTTATTCCTCAGTCCTCATACTGATTTTGACACAGGTGATTACTTTCTTCTTCTTACACCATAAACTTCATTTGGCTCGTAGGACATTACCTTCTCCTGGTTTTCTTCCACGTCTATTGGCTGTCTGTCTTATGTACTATTTTAGATCCCCCTCCTTCAAGACTTGGTTTCATCTGTGGTGTTCTCTATCATGCAAATCCAAGAGACTTAAATATCATTTATATGGCAATCGTTCCAAATTTTTACTACCATTAACTAATTAGACTTCAAACACTAGGCTGTTACCTACTCAACTTTACTAATTATCTGCAATGATTTTCTCAACCTTAGCATGCTCAAAACCGACTCAATGTTCATCCTAAACTACTCTAAACTCGTCTTTATGATTTTATTGAATAATAATGATTACTAAATTTTACCAAAATATAATAATTATAATACTAAATATATATGTACACATACACACATACATACACATACATCTCCACTTGCTTTCTGTAGTCCCCCTAGAATAAACTACATGATGCAAAAGGTAGTTTTGTAAACATATTCATAAGGAATATCTTTGTAAAGATATTCCCTACCAGAAAGTATCTCACACCAAATTACTCACATCTATCTCTTGTCTTTCTGTTGTACTGATTCTCCCCATTGTTTTAACATTCAACTTGGCTTCACCTTTATTGATGTTTATTACCTTACCTTCAGAGACAAATGAACACTTCTTTGTTCCTATACCAAATGTATTTTTTATCATTGAATGCCATATATGTTCATAGTTGTTTAGATTTTTATCCCTTCCGTGATATCATGTTGCCATATTAAGTTTTAAACAAAAATTATATAGGTGCCAGATAGGAATACAGTAAAATGTATGTCTCACATACGTTTAGTAATACATATTTATTTTATTAACTATGTATGCCTGCATCATTTCAGACAATGTGCTGTGGGCTAAAGATGAACAAGTCATAGACATTGATTGGTCTGATGCAGCTGGTTTAAAGTTTCCTTGTTAAACATGGCATCCTCAAGATGGCATCTTTACCTCTGTCTCAGGACCCAATTATGATAAAAGAAAGGAATGAATGAATCACCTGTGACAACATTGATAGTGTGGTAGACTGAATCATTATTCTTCCTCTCCCCAAAAAGGATATTCTCATTCTAATGCTTATAACCTGTAAATATGTTAGCCTATGTAGCAAATAGGACCTTGAGGGTGTGATTAAGTTAAGAATCTTGAGATGGGAAGATCACTCTAAATGATCAAGATGGGCCCAATGTAATGATAAAGGTCCTTATAATTAGGAGGCAAGATTGTCAGAGGCGTATAAGATCATGCGACAATGGAAGCAGAGATCAGAGAGAGAGAGAGAGAGAGAGAGAGATTTGAAGAGGACGATGGTTTGAAGATGGAGGAAGTGAACACGAGCCAAGAAGTGCAGGTAACCTTTACCTGCTGTAAAAGGCAAGGGCACAGGTTGTCTCTTAGAACTTTCAGAAGGAACACAGCTCTGCTAACATCTCAATTTAAAAAAATCAAAAAACATGCTATGTAAAATTATACCAGTGACTTTGAGATGAAAGAACAGAACTGATGAAAAAAGGTGGCCTCTGAGGAGTCATCCTGTATGGAGTATGGAGAGGCCTGTGACTTTTCCTGCCTTCTGTAAAATGTGCTTATTAAAGTGTGTATGCATGCATTATATTGATAAGAATTATTGTCACTCTGGGTTCAAATAGTGACTTTCAGTCATTGATACAATGGGTCTGATGGTCTTGATGCTCTCTCTAGTATGTATTTTCCTCTTACTTCATACTGATAAATCCCCCTCCCCATTCACCACCCACACACAATTTAAAAACAAATAAACTACATTTGCCAGTAATGGCTAATGAGACATAAGCAAGACTGATTCGGGCCAGGTATGAGGGTTTTGTTATTAATAATATGCACAATGTCCCCATCATTCGTTCCTTTATTCCTGTGGGGATACAAATGTGAAAGGGGAAATAAAAGAGTCTTCTTGTGAATTCAAGGCAATTCATAGTAGAAAACCACGTACAAAGAAGCATTGAGTGGAAAAATGTAAGAACTTGAGTAGCTTATGGCATCATGAAAACTCTATTTCTCTCCATTGGCTGTGTCTGAGTTTCTTATTATGTTAGAGAATAAACACTTTATGATTTCACTTCACAGACTTCAGTAAACTAATCTGGATCAAATAAAATTTGAAACACATAGATAATGATAGCTATATCCACTACATTAAGTGTTATATAGAACAACAGAAGAAAGTATGAAATATGACCCCTATACCAAGCTGTGTATAATCCTAAAAATATATGAAAATATACTTTTATCTTGCTGTACTACTTAATGTTTGTAGTTGCCAGAAAATCTCCTTGCAACAATTGATTTTGTTTGTTAGAATGTTTTCAGATAAATTACGTATCCATTTAATAGACAATTTACAATAAACTTGAAAATCTGACATTTTTAAACAGCAGAAAATGAGTCTGTGAAAGTTCAAGTAACTTTCTAAAGAATGTATATACAACATATTTCCTAACTAGAATCCAAGTGATTCTAGATCCAAGAGGCAGGCCTTCTTCCCTCCCTCTGCTCCCCCTCTCTCCCTCCCTCCCTCCCTCTTCCTTCCTTCCTTCCTTCCTTCCTTCCTTCCTTCCTTCCTTCCTTCCTTCCTTCCTTCCTTCCTTCTTTCCTTCCTTCCTTCTTTCCTTCCTTCCTTCCTTCTTTCCTTCCTTCCTTTCTTCCTTCCTTCTATTCTTCCTTTCTCGCTTCCTTCTCCTTTCTCTGTTTTTCTCCCTCCCTGCTTTTGTTTCTCTTCTCCTCCCTCCTTCTTTCCCTCCTTTGTTTCTTTTCTTCATTTATTATATATTTCTATCATAAGATATATGTGACATAATTCAGTGGCATAAAATATATTCACACTATTGTGCAACTATCAACACTATCCATTTCCAGAACCTTTTACTTATCCCAAACAGAAACTTTATCCATTAAATAACAGCTCCCCATTTCCTCCCCACACTCATCCCCTGGCAACCATCATTCTACATTCTGTCATTATGAATGTTAATACCTTAGGTACCTCATATAAATGGAATAGTAGAGTATTGGTCTCTTTGTGACTAGCTTGTTTGAGAGTATGATCAAAGTTCATCCATGCTGTACCATGTGTCAGAATGTCCATCTGTTTTAAGGCTACATAATATTCCATTGTAAGTATATATCACATTTTATCTATACATCCATTGATGAACACTTGGCTTACCCCCACCTTTTGGCTATTGTGAATTACACTGCTATAGACATGGTTGTACAAATATCTCTTTGAAGCTATGCTTTCATATCTTTTTGATATATACCCAGAATTGGAATTGCTGAATAATATGATAATTGTATTTTCATGTTTTTGAGAAACTGCCATATTGTTTTCTATAGTGATTGCACAATTTCCATCAACAGTGTACAAGGTTCCCAATTTCTTCACCTTCTCTCAAAAATTTGTTAATGTCCGTTTGTTTTAATAGGAGCCTTTCTAATAGATGTGAGGTGGTATTTCATGGTAGTTTAATTTTCACTTTCCTGATGATTACTATCTTAAGCATCTTTTCATATGCTTATGGGAAATGTGTATATCTTCCTTTCAAGTCCTTTGCTTATATTTATGAGGATTGTTGTTGTTGTTAATGAAGTACATAGTTGTTCTTTATAAGGGATATTAACCCCTTATTAGGTGTATAGTTGCAAATATTTTCTCCCATTTGACAGGTTGCTTTTCAACCTGTTGTGTCTTGATTCTTAGAAAGTTTTAATTTTGATGTATTGCAACTTATCTAATTTTGTTTTTTTTTTAAATGTTGGTGATATATGCAATAAATCATTGACAAATTTAATTTCAGAAAGTTTTCATCTATGTTTTCTTCTAAGAATGTTATGGTTTTAGACCTCAATTTATATATTTGATCAAATTTGAGTTAATTTTGGCATATGGTATAAATTAAAAATCCAACTTCATTCTTCTGAATGTAGAAATCCGATTTTCCCAGTAGCATTTATTGCAAAGATTGTCTTTTCCCCACTGAAGGGCTTTGGCACCATTGTTAAAAGGTATAAACATATATGTAGGAGGTTGTTTTTGGCCTCTATTTTATTTCCTTGTTTTATATGTTTGTGTTTATGCCAGTACCAGAAATTCGATTACTGTAAGTAACTTTGTAATAAGGTTTGAATTCAGAAAGCGTAGGACCTCCAACTTCACTCTTCTTTTTCAAGATTAATCTTTGTTATTTGGGGTTCCTGGTGTAAAGATTGTTCCACTTGGGGTGGGGGGTTAGAGTGTATTTTTCTATTTCTGAAAAGTAAACATTGTTGAGATTTCATTAAGAATTGTATTGAATCTGTATGTCCTTTGGGTCGTATTGACATCTTAACAACATTCAGTCTTTGAATCCATGCACGTGGGGCATATTTCCATTGCTTTCATCTTCTTTACTTTCCTCCAGCAATGTTTTCCAGTGTTAGATTGTTCAATTTGTTCTTTTCCTTGATTAACTTCATTCCTAAACATTTCATTCTTTTCAATTATATAGTAAATTGAATTGTTTTCTTAATTTTCTTTTCTATTGGGACATTGTTAGGTGTAGAAACACAAACTGATTTTTGTGTATTTATCTCTTGTGACTAAGTTTCATTTGTTAATTTGTTTCAACATTTTATGTAGAATCTTTAGTGTTTTTTTACATATAAGAGTATGTTGTCTGTGAACCGATACAATTTGATTTATTCCTTCTTAATTTAGATGACTTATATTTCTTTATCTTGCCTAATTGCTCTGGCTAGACCTTTAGCTACTATGTTGAGTACAAGTGGTAAATGCAGGCACCTTTGTCTTTTTCCAGCTCAAGGAAACCAGCCTGTCTCTATAGACTCCACCTCTGGGGGCAGGGCTCAGCTAAAAAACAACAGGGGAAACAGCAGAGGCCTGAGCAGACGCGAACGACTCTGTCTGACAGCTTTGAAGAGAGCAGTGGATCTCCCAACACGGAGGTTGAGATCTGAGAACGGACAGACTGCCTGCTCAAGTGGGTCACTGACCCCTGAGTACCCTAACTGGGAGACATCCCCCACTAGGGGCAGTCTGACACCCCACACCTCACAGAGTGGAGTACACCCCTAAGAGGAAGCTTCCAAAGTAAGAATCAGACAGATACACTCGCTGTTCAGCAATGTTCTATCTTCTGCAACCTCTGCTGCTGATACCCAGGTAAACAGGGCCTGGAGTGGACCTCAAGCAATCTCCAACAGACCTATAGCTGAGGGTCCTGTCAGAAGGAAAACTATCAAACAGGAAGGACACCTATACCAAATCCCCATCAGTACGTCACCATCATCAAAGACCAGAGACAGATAAAACCACAAAGATGGGGAAAAAGCAGGGCAGAAAAGCTGGAAATTCAAAAAATAAGAGCGCATCTCCCCCTGCAAAGGAGCGCAGCCCATCACCAGCAACGGATCGAAGCTGGTCAGAGAATGACTTTGACAAGATGAGAGAAGAAGGCTTCAGTCCATCAAACTTCTCAGAGCTGAAGGAGGAATTACGTACCCAGCGCAAAGAAACTAAAAATCTTGAAAAAAGAGTGGAAGAATTGACAGCTAGACTAATTAATGCAGAGAAGGTCATAAACGAAATGACAGAGATGAAAACCATGACACGAGAAATACGTGACAAATGCACAAGCTTCAGTAACCGACTCGATCAACTGGAAGAAAGAGTATCAGCGATTGAGGATCAAAGAATGAAATGAAGCGAGAAGAGAAACCAAAAGAAAAAAGAAGAAAAAGAAATGAACAAAGCCTACAAGAAGTATGGGATTATGTAAAAAGACCAAATCTACAGTCTGATTGGGGTGCCTGAAAGTGAGGGGGAAAATGGAACCAAGTTGGAAAACACTCTTAAGGATACCATCCAGGAGAACTTCCCCAACCTAGTAGGGCAGGCCAACATTCCAATTCAGGAAATACAGAGAACACCACAAAGATACTCCTCGAGAAGAGCAATTCCAAGACACATAATTTAACAGATTCACCAAAGTTGAATGAAGGAAAAAATCTTAAGGGCAGCCAGAGAGAAAGGTCGGGTTACCCACAAAGGGAAGCCCATCAGACTAACAGCAGATCTCTCGGCAGAAACTCTACAAGCCAGAAGAGAGTGGGGGCCAATATTCAACGTTCTTAAAGAAAAGAATTTTCAACCCAGAATTTCATATCCAGCCAAACTAAGTTTCATAAGTGAAGGAGAAATAAAATCCTTTACAGATAAGCAAATGCTTAGAGATTTTGTCACCACCAGGCCTGCCTTAAAGAGACACTGAAGGAAGCCCTAAACATGGAAAGGAACAACCGGTACCAGCCATTGCAAAAACATGCCAAAATGTAAAGACCATCGAGGCTAGGAAGAAACTGCATCAACTAATGAGCAAAATAACCAGTTAATATCATAATGGCAGGATCAAGTTCACACATAACAATATTAACCTTAAATGTTAATGGACTAAATGCTCCAATTAAAAGACACAGACTGGCAAACTGGATAAAGAGTCAAGACCCATCAGTGTGCTGTATTCAGGAGACCCATCTCACATGCAGAGACATACATAGGCTCAAAATAAAGGGATGGAGGAAGATCTACCAAGCAAATGGAGAACAGAAAAAAGCAGGGGTTGCAATCCTAGTCTCTGATAAAACAGACTTTAAACCATCAAAGATCAAAAGAGACAAAGAAGGCCATTACATAATGGTAAAGGGATCAATTCAACAGGAAGAGCTAACTCTCCTAAATATATATGCACCCAATACAGGAGCACCCAGATTCATAAAGCAAGTCCTTAGAGACTTACAAAGAGACTTAGACTCCCATACAATAATAATGGGAGACTTCAACACTCCACTGTCAACATTAGACAGATCAACGAGACAGAAAGTTAACAAGGATATCCAGGAATTGAACTCATCTCTGCACCAAGCGGACCTAATAGACATCTATAGAACTCTCCACCCCAAATCAACAGAATATACATTCTTCTCAGCACCACATCGCACTTATTCCAAAATTGACCACATAATTGGAAGTAAAGCACTCCTCAGCAAATGTAAAAGAACAGAAATTATAACAAACTGTCTCTCAGACCACAGTGCAATCAAACTAGAACACAGGACTAAGAAACTCAATCAAAACCGCTCAACTACATGGAAACTGAACAACTTGCTCCTGAATGACTACTGGGTACATAACGAAATGAAGGCAGAAATAAAGATGTTCTTTGAAACCAATGAGAACAAAGATACAACATACCAGAATCTATGGGACACATTTAAAGCAGTGTGTAGAGGGAAATTTATAGCACTAAATGCCCACAAGAGAAAGCAGGAAAGATCTAAAATTGACACTCTAACATCACAATTAAAAGAACTGGAGAAACAAGAGCAAACACATTCAAAAGCTAGCAGAAGGCAAGAAATAACTAAGATCAGAGCAGAGCTGAAGGAGATACAGACACAAAAAACCCTCCAAAAAATCAATGAATCCAGCAGTTGGTTTTTTGAAAAGATCAACAAAATTGACAGACCGCTAGCAAGACTAATGAAGAAAAGAGAGAGGAATCAAGTAGATGCAATAAAAAATGATAAAGGGGATATCACCACCGACCCCACAGAAATACAAACTACCATCAGAGAATACTATAAACACCTCTACGCAAATCAACTAGAAAATCTGGAAGAAATGGATAATTTCCTGGACACTTACACTCTCCCAAGACTAAACCAGGAAGAATTTGAATCCCTGAATAGACCAGTAGCAGGCTCTGAAATTGAGGCAACAATTAGTAGCCTACCCACCAAAAAAAGTCCAGGACCAGATGGATTCACAGCTGAATTCTACCAGAAGTACAAGGAGGAGCTGGTACCATTCCTTCTGAAACTATTCCAATCAATAGAAAAAGAGGGAATCCTCCCTAACTCATTTTATGAGGCCAACATCATCCTGATACCAAAGCCTGGCAGAGACACAACAACAAAAGAGAATTTTAGACCAATATCCCTGATGAACATCGATGCAAAAATCCTCCATAAAATACTGGCAAACCGGATTCAGCAGCACATCAAAAAGCTTATCCACCATGATCAAGTGGGCTTCATCCCTGGGATGCAAGGCTGGTTCAACATTCGCAAATCAATAAACGTAATCCAGCATATAAACAGAACCAAAGACAAGAACCACATGATTGTCTCAATAGATGCAGAAAAGGCTTTTGACAACATTCAACAGCCCTTCATGCTAAAAACGCTCAATAAATTCGGTATTGATGGAACGTACCTCAAAATAATAAGAGCTATTTATGACAAACCCACAGCTAATATCATACTGAATGGGCAAAAACTGGAAAAATTCCCTTTGAAAACTGGTACAAGACAGGGATACTCTCTCTCACCACTCCTATTCAACATAGTGTTGGAAGTTCTGGCTAGGGCAATCAGGCAAGAGAAAGAAATCAAGGGTATTCAGTTAGGAAAAGAAGAAGTCAAATTGTCTCTGTTTGTAGATGACATGATTGTATATTTAGAAAACCCCATCGTCTCAGCCCAAAATCTCCTTAAGCTGATAAGCAACTTCAGCAAAATCTCAGGATACAAAATTAATGTGCAAAAATCACAAGCATTCTTATACACCAGTAACAGACAAGCAGAGAGCCAAATCAGGAATGAACTTCCATTCACAATTGCTTCAAAGAGAATAAAATACCTAGGAATCCAACTTACAAGGGATGTAAAGGACCTCTTCAAGGAGAACTACAAAGCACTGCTCAGTGAAATAAAAGAGGACACAAACAAATGGAAGAACATACCATGCTCATGGATAGGAAGAATCAATATCGTGAAAATGGCCATACTGCCCCAAGGTTATTTATAGATTCAATGCCATCCCCATCAAGCTACCAATGAGTTTCTTCACAGAATTGGAAAAAAACGGCTTTAAAGTTCATATGGAACCAAAAAAGAGCCTGCATTGCCAAGACAATCCTAAGTCAAAAGAACAAAGCTGGAGGCGTCACGCTACCTGACTTCAAACTATACTACAAGGCTACAGTAACCAAAACAGCATGGTACTGGTACCAAAACAGAGATATAGACCAATGGAACAGAACAGAGTCCTCAGAAATAATACCACACATCTATAGCCATCTGAACTTTGACAAAACTGAAAGAAACAAGAAATGGGGAAAGGATTCCCTATTTAATAAATGGTGTTGGGAAAATTGGGTAGCCATAAGTAGAAAGCTGAAACTGGATCCTTTCCTTACTCCTTATACGAAGGTTAATTCAAGATGGATTAGAGACTTAAATGTTAGATCTAATACCATAAAAACCCTAGAAGAAAATCTAGGTAGTACCATTCAGGACATAGGCATGGGCAAGGACTTCATGTCTAAAACACCAAAAGCAACGGCAGCAAAAGCCAAAATTGACAAATGGGATCTAATTAAACTAAAGAGCTTCTGCACAGCAAAAGAAACTACCATCAGAGTGAACAGGCAACCTACAGAATGGGAGAAAATTTTTGCAATCTACTCATCTGACAAAGGGCTAATATCCAGAATCTACAAAGAACTCAAACAAATATACAAGAAAAAAACAAACAACCCCATCAAAAAGTGGGGAAAGGATATGAACAGACATTTCTCAAAAGAAGACCTTCATACAGCCAACAGACACATGAAAAAATGCTCATCATCACTGGCCATCAGAGAAATGCAAATCAAAACCACAATGAGATACCATCTCACACCAGTTAGAATGGCAATCATTAAAAAATCAGGAAACAACAGTTGTTGGAGAGGATGTGGAGAAATAGGAACACTTTTACACTGTTGGTGGGATTGTAAACTAGTTCAACCATTATGGAAAACAGTATGGCAATTCCTCAAGGATCTAGAACTAGATGTACCATATGACCCAGCCATCCCACTACTGGGTATATACCCAAGGATTATAAATTAGTCTACTACAAAGACACATGCACACGTATGTTTATTGCAGCACTATTCACAATAGGAAAGACTTGGAATCAACCCAAATGTCCATCTGTGACAGACTGGATTAAGAAAATGTGACACATATACACCATGGAATACTATGCAGCCATAAAAAAGGATGAGTTTGCGTCCTTTGTAGGGACATGGATGCAGCTGGAAACCATCATTCTTAGCAAACTATCACAAGAAGAAACCAAATCTACATGTTCTCACTCATAGGTGGGAACTGAGCAATGAGATCACTTGGACTTGGGAAGGGGAACATCACATACTGGGGCCTATCATGGGGAGGGGGGAGGAGGGAGGGATTGTATTGGGGAGTTATACATGATATAAATGACGAATTGATGGGTGCTGACGAGTTGATGGGTGCAGCACACCAACATGGCACAAATATACATATGTAACATACCTGCACGTTATGTACATGTACCCTAGAACTTAAAGTATAAAAAAAAAAAAAAAAGAAAGAAAGAGCTGTCTATATTTACCTTAATTCTGTTGATGTTTGCTTCATTAATCAAGGACTATTGATGTGTGGTGCCTAAATGTTTAAAATTTTTATATCTTTTAATGAATTGACCATTTCACCATTGTATAATGCTCTAATTTGTAATGGGGTCATGTTTTCCTTTAGAACGTTTTTTTCCTAAAATGTGTACTGTCAAATATTAATATCATTACCCCTGCTCTCCTTTGGTGACATTTTTATAGCATATAATTTATTCACCATTTTACTTTCAACCTATGCTTTTCTTAGATCCAAAGTGAGATTCTTATACGTAGCACATAGTTGTGTTCTGTTTCCTTTTATTCATTCTGCCATTGTGTCTTTTGATTGGGGATTTTAATCCACTTAAATTTAAAGTAATGACTAATAGAACTTATAATCATATTTTATTTATTTTCTGTATATCTTAAAGAATTTATGTCATTCTCTTTCATCACTACATGTCTTTGTTTTTGGTTGATTTTTGTAGTATGATCTATTGAAATTTTGTTACTGTGGTTATTAATCCTCCTAAAGCTATAATCATACATTTTAAATTGATAAGAGCTTAACTCAATTTAGAAGCAAAACATTGACTACAGCTATTCCCCTGCTTCCCTTTATGCTATGTATGTCACAAACCATGCCTTTTCTATGTTGTATACCCAGTAACATAAGTTTACAGTTATTTTTATGCTTTTTCTCTTTTACATTCTATAAAATAATAAAATATAGTCACAAAAATATATATGATACTTACGGCCTTTATATGTGTTCATATTTTACCTTTAACAGAGAACCGTATATTTTCATATGGTTTTGCTTACTGTCCTTTCATTTGACTAGAATGATGTCCATTAGCATTTCTTGCAAGTTAGGTTTAGTGATAATACATTTCATCAGCTTTTATTTATCTGGGATGATCTTATTTTCTACTTAATTTTTGAAGGTCAGTTTCACTTCACTAGATATAGCATTCTTATTTTCTTTTGTATGTATGTATACGTGTGTGTGTGTGTGTGTGTGTTTATATTTTTTATCGTAGACTAATTTCAATTGTCTTATTTTCAAGTTGACTAATTCTTTCTTCTGCTACTCATATCTGCTGTCAAACACTTCTAGTAAGTTTTCATTTTAGTTATTATACTCTTCAAGTCCAGAATTTCCATCTGTGCTTTAAAAATTTTATATCTTTGTTAAAAATGAATAGAATTTTTATTTCATTCGTATATATTTTTATTTCCTTCGTTCTTTGACATTTTTTTCTTAGATATTTGAATATATTTAACACAGTTGTTAAAAAGTATTTTCAATTGTAAGCCTAATGTTTTGCCTTGCTTAATGATGGATTTTGTAAATTAATTTAATTCCTTTGAATTAGCCATGTTTTCCTTTGTGTTTGGTTTGTTTTTTAATGCTTTATGGTTTTTTGTTATGAATTTGACATTTGCCTATAAAACATGTGAACTCTGGAAATCTCCCCATTCCTCATCATTTCCTGCTTTTGCTTTTGTTTTTAACTGTTGACGACAGAAGTGATATGTTTTTCCAGACTTTTCAAAACTATTTTTTGCAAAGACTCTCTTTGTCATGTGTGATCATTGAAGTTTTTTGTTTCTTCAGCTCATGTTCTGTTAAGGTTTTTATAGAGATTTCCCTGGATGTGAAAAGCTGAAACAAACACACAAACAAAAAACCCAATATATTTGTGAAAGAGAGAATAGCCACTTTTCTATGTCTTTAAAGATGGGCTCTGTACTGGTACAGTCCTTCTCCACTTAGCTAAGCTTGCTCTTAAGTCTTGGGACCATTTAAGTACAACTTTAAGTTCTTCTTGGGCCTTTTCTGAGCATGTATATTTCCTGGGCATGTGAATGGCTTTCTAATTTCTCCTATATATATGGTTGCCTTTTAATACTTTAACTTACTAAAGCTTTTCAGTCCAGCTTCTCCTCCAAGCCTTAGATTACATTTTTCTATCTCTTACAATCTCTTCTCCTAAGCCTCTCTGGGTTTCTAGTCTCCTTACATCTTCTAAAAGCACTGCCCAGTCACTGCCCCCAACCACAACACCCTTTTTTTTTTTTTTTTTTTTTTTTTTTTTTTAACTGGCTTCCAAGTTATGCAAAACAGAGACATACCTTGTATTAGTCCTTCAGGTATCCTGCAGACAGGTTATAATTAATTTACACAATAATTTGGAAAAGAGGTCTGCTCTACTGCCTCCACTTTGGAGAGGCGGGGGATGGAATTAAAGACCAGGTTACTGCCTGCCCAGGTCAAAGACCACCACTGTGCCACGGAGGAGATAGGACAAATACAAGTGAAAACAACACGATACTATCTTACCAATTTGAAGATAGCTTTTTTAAAAAATTGAGCATTTGGCTAGTTAATGTAAACTTTTGACTGCTTTTCAGAGCTCAAAGTTGGTTTAGCTTCTGGCTAATTTTTTTCTTATTTCTATAGAAGAACAAGAACTTGGAGATCCATAGTCTTTACTTTTGCTGATTAAAATATATTTTAATGGTAATGATTATCCAACCGTTTTGTTAATGTTATTATAAGACTATCGATTTAATATATTTGCCATACACAGCACATGAAAATCATCTGAGTTAAAATGTCTCTGGGTATCATTCTGAGTGCCTGATCCAGAACCCATGAGGGTGACATCCGGGATACTTCATGGTAATCAAGTAATCACAGGTTCTAATCATAGCTTTATGTACACTGCAGTTTGTGAACCGCTGCACTATACCATGCTTTCAAGAGAAGACACATAGAAAAAGTCTTTGCTATTCAGAATAGAAGCAGAAAGTATTTATTGGGAGATTGAATATTAGTGACAGAATTCAGTAGCTGAGTCCTACAATCCTGCTGTAAGAAGAAAATTAACCAAGAAATAAGAAAGTCAAGAGCAGAAGCAAATTGAGAGGAAAGTTTCCTACATTATAAGTGATGAAAACTCTTTGTTCTCTCTCTAAATTTCACAAACTGTGCTTAACGAATGTGTAACAGCCTTCAACAACTTTTCTACTGAAAGATTCAGATGTCAGAATTGCTAGAGATCCCTCCTAGCCATTCTCCAGAATTGTTTCATCTCTTTACAAGAAAATACACAGTGTAAGGTTAACTACAGGCCTATGTCTGAAAGAATGGCTTGCCTGTCTACTTGAAATAAATAATACTAGTATTCAAAAGTTCATCTCTTTTCAGCACAATTGGCTGGTGGCAGCTCTGGCATGACAAACACTGAGTGTGAAAACACCTGGAATCTTTGAGGGAGTGCAAATAAATGGCATCATGAAGAATAAATCACCAGCGCTGTTTTTCCAAATGAATTATGTAATTCAGAAAGAAAAAGAAAACTCATTTTGTGTTTTGCTTTAAGTGAGACACATTTAGCCAATCAAAAATACCAGAGCCTAATGACCCTGGGCCACTTCAAATGACTATATTTTATGTATTATATTGCCATTCTTTAATGCTGTTCTCTCTATAATTAAGATTGAATTTAAGTAGTCAACAAAAGCTTTGCATCAGTTTAACCACTGTGTTTCTTACAACATGAAATATTAATCTTCATTCAAAAAAATAAGACTACACCAATTTTATGTGTGAAGTCACAACAGAATCCACACCTCTCTGCCCGTAAGTAACTGCTAGTAATGGAGGAAATAGAGGTTGAATATCTTAATGTGTCATACCATTTCCTTATGTGTAATTTACAGATCATGGTATCAACTCTATGTGGACATTTCCTCATGTGTAATTTACAGATCATAGTATCAACTCTATGTGGTTGTGAGATTTAAATGAAGCCACATATGTAGAACTTAAAATTAAGAAGTTGTGTGTTTAAGAATTGAGGAAAGGGCAGACTTACTGGCTTCAGGTGAGACATAACACGTTCTCATGAGACACTGCCATTCGCAGCTGCGGTGGCTTCAGGGAGAAACTCCTTCTTCTTGAGAAAAGCAGAGGCAAAAGTAAAGGGGACTTTGTCTGGCATCATAGGTACCAGCTCTGCTTCATGTGTGTACAGCATCAAACAGACTCTTGGGGTCCCTGATTCCAGGCCTTGGCTTCTGGATGGCATTTCTGGACCTGCTCTGGGCCAGAGAGGAGCCCACTGCCCTGAAGGGTGTGTCCCAGGCCCAGCAGCATTCACCACGCGATGACTGAAGAGCCAGGGGGCCTTAAGAGACTATAGGTGGTAGTACTCCCATGGGCCTGTGGAGGCAGTGGCTACAGGGTGAGGCTCCTCTGCCTGTGGAAAAGGCAGAGAAGAGTGGGAAGAAATGTGTCTTGTGGTTTGAGTGCCAGCTCAGCTGTAGTACAATAGAACACCAAGTAGACTTCTAACATTTCTGACTCTAGTCCCTGACTCCTGGATGGCACCTCTGGACCCACCCAGCGCCTGGGACCTTGAGGAACTTACCATGCAGAAGGAAAAGACACAGGCTTGGCTGGCTTCACCACCTTTTGACTGTAGAGCCCCAGGCTCTTGAGTGAACACAGACAGTAGATAGGGAGGGGTTACAGTGGGCCTGGGTGAGACCCAGTGCTTTGCTGACATCTGTTCTGGCCCAGCACAGTCCTAGTCATGGTGGCCACAGAGAGAGAGAGAGAGAGAGAGGGAGAGGGAGGGGGAGGGGGAGGGGGGGAGGGAGGGAGGGGGAGAGGGAGAGGGAGGGAGGGAGGGAGGGAGAGGGAGGGAGGGGAGAGGGAGAGGGAGGGGGGGAGAGAGAGAGAGAGAGAGAGAGAGGACTGTGTTTGGGAGAAAGTAAGAAAATAGAACAAGAGTCTTTATTAATCCAAATAGTTCTTCCAGATCTTGTCCAAGACTATAAGGCTGTACCTCTACATATCTGCAAGACCCGCAGCATTATTGGTGGCCCCTAAAGCAGATGTAGTTTAAATCACAACACCCAAGTCCTTTTGAGTATCCGGAAAGCCTTCCCAACAAGAATGGGTACGAGGAAGCCAAGACTATGAAAGCTACAATACATATCTAACTCTTTATATAATTTGAAGACACACAAAAAAATGGAAATATATTCTATGTTTATAGATTTGAAGAATCAATATTGTTGACATGTCAATACTATCCAAATCAATATGCAGATTCAATGCAATCCTTATCAAGATACCAATGACCTTACTCACAGAAATAGAAAAAAAAATCCTAAAATTCATATGAAACCATTAATGACACAAAATACTTAAAGCTATCCTGAGAAATAAAAACTGGAATTACGTTACCTGACTTCAAATTACACTACAGAGCTACAATAACCAAAACAGCATGATACTGGCATAAATACAGAGACATAGACTGATGGAACAGAATAGAGAACCCAGAAACAAATCCACATGCATACAGTGAACTTATTGTCACAAAGATGCAAAGAACATACATTGGGGTAAAGACAGCCACTTCAATAAATGATGCTGGTAAAACTGGATATCCATATGCAGAAAAGTGAAACTAGACCCGTATTTCTCACCATATACAAACATCAAATAAAAATAAATTAAACACTTAAATATGTTATCTCAAAACTATGAAACTACTATAGGAAAACATTGGGGAAAATCTCCATGACATTGTTCTGAGAATTTTTTTTTTTTTGAGACTCTGTTGCCCAAGCTGGAATGCAGTGGTGCAATCTTGGCTTACTACAATCTTCACCTCCCAGGTTCAAGCAATTCTCCAGCCTTAACCTCCCAAGTAGCTGAAATTATAGGCATATACCACCATGCCTGGCTAATTTTTGCATTTTTGGTAGAGATGAGGTTTCACCATGTTGGCCAGACTGGTCTAGAACTCCTGACCTCAAGTAATCTGCCTGCCTTGTCTTCCCAAAGTGCTAGGATTGCAGGTGTGAGCCACTGTGCCCGACTGGTCTGAGTATTCTTGAGTAATGCCACAAAACCACAGGCAACCAAAGCAAAAATGGACAAATCGAATCACATCAAGTTAAAAAGCTTCTGCACAGCAAAGAAAACAATCTACAAAGAGAAGAGACAGCCCACAGAATAGGAGAAAATATTTGCAAACTACCCACCTGACAAGGGATTAATAACCAGAGTATATAAGGAGCTCAGATAACACTAGGAAAAAATCTAATCATGGACAAAATATTTGAATAGACATTTTTCAAAAGAAGACATCTAAATGGCCAACAGACATGAAACGGTCCTCAACATCATTGATCATCAGAGAAATGCAAATTAAGATTACAATGATATGTCATCTCACCCCAGTTAAAATGGCTTTTATCCAAAAGTCAGGCAATAACAAAGACTGGGGAGGTTGTAGAGAAAAGGGGATCCACATACACTGTTGGTAGAAATGTAAATCAGTAAATCCACTATGAACAACTGTTTGGAGGTTTCTCAAAAAAAACAAAAAATGGAGCTACCATATGATCCAGCAATCTCACTGCTGGGTACAAATCCAAAAGATATGAAATTGGTATATCAAAGAGATATCTGCACTCCATGTTTATTATCGCACTGTTCACAATACCCAAAATTTGGAACAACATTAGTGTGTATCAACAGATGAATATATAAAAAAAATTCAGTACCCATACACAATGGTGTACTTTTCAGCCATGAAAAAGAATAAGATCCTGTTATTGGTAAAATCCTTGATGGAACTGGAGGTTATTATGTTGAGTGAAATAAGCCAGTCACAGAAAGACAAACATCACGTGTTCCTACTTAGCTGTGAGAGTGTAATATTAAAATTGTTGGACTCATAGAGATGGAGAGTAGAAGGTTGGTTACTAAAGGCTGCGAAGGTGGGAGGGAGGGGAGAACGGTTAATATGTACAAAGTAATAGCTAGAAGTAATAAATAAGACCTAGTATTTGCTAACACAACACAAAGAGTATAGTAAAAAATAATTGTTTGTTTCAAAATAACTAAAAGAGTGTAATTGGATTGTTTGGAAAACAAAGCACAAATGTTTGACAGGATAAGCACCCTGTTTACCCTGATGTGATTGTTACATGTTGCGTAACTATCAAACTATCTCATGTACCCCAGAAACGTATTTATCTACAAGGTACACTGTGTTAGTCAGGGTACTCTAGGGTGACAGGACTGATAGGATAGATGTATACATGAAAAGGAATTTATTAAGGAGTATTGACTCACAGGATCACAAAGTGAAGTCCCACAATCAGTTGTCTGCAAGGTGAGCAGCAAGAAAATCAGTCCAAGTTTGGAAACCTCAAAAGTAGGAAAGCCAACAGTGCAGCCTTCAGTCTGTGGCCAAAGGCACGAGAGTCCTTGGCAAACCACTGGTGTGAATCCAAGAGTTCAAAACATGAAGAACTTGTATATAATGTTAGAGGGCAAGAAGCATCCAGCACAGGAGAAAGATTAAGTCCGGAAGACACAGTCAGTCTAGTCCTTCCACGTTCCTCTGCCTGCTTTATTCTAGCCACAATGGCAGCTGATTAGACTGTGCCCACCCAGACTGAGGGTGGGTCTTCCTCTCCCAGTCCACTGACTCATATGTTAATCTCCTTTGGCATCAGCCTCACAGACACACCCAGGAACAATACTTTGCATCTTTCAATCCAATCAAGTTGACAGTCCATATTAACCATCACACACACTAATTAAAATTTTTTTTTAAGTAATTGGCTATTACTGGCAGCTAGTATATGTATTGAAAGAAGGTCAGGACTATGTGAGGTTTGTCAATAAGCACAGAAATATAAGGTAAAGGGAACTGGAATTGTGCATTTAAATGGATTAACTCTGTGACTTTGGGCAAATTAATGGGCAAATTAATTTCTTGCGTATATGCTTTTCTACTGCCAAGGAGGAACATGCTCTGCCATTGTGTGGCTTTATTGTAGGGATCAAATAAGAAGGTATGAGAAGATTTTTAGACAAAACGTGGTTTAATCTGTTATAAAGATATTGGTATCCATAGAGGATGGATATGTTTTGCAAGGGGATTCTAATATGGTTTTGTGATATGCTCATTTCATTCTTTTGCTGTAAGATTTTTAAAGTGTTCCATCTCAACTTGAGAAACTTATACGAAGAATATGAGAAAATTGATTCAAATTATGACAATGATACAATATTAAAACCCAAATATTTAATTCAACAGATATATTTATGGATTCTTTTCATCTGCTGTATGTAAAACTGTATCTCCATCACAGAAAAACATCTTATTGAAAATATGTAGTGCTATGAATAGAGCAACAACTTGCCAAATGTTTTCAAAGCATCATGAAGTTCACTCTAGCCTTCAGACACACGTAGGAGAATGAGTTCTGTTGTCAAAAAGCTTATGCTTATAATAAAACACTGTGGTCATGGATAAGATGAAATTTAAAACTTGTGATATTAATCCAAAGGTCAGTGGGGAAAAATTTGTGTAGAGTGACAATGAAAAAAGAAAACCACAAAAAGACTTTTGTATAAAAGGGAAAATGTTGTAGGCATATCCCATAGAGTGAGCACACCTTTTTAAGAAAGAGCAATTGAGATCTTTACACTCACATGATACAAGAGAAGCTACAATAAAGGTGATTTCACATTTTTCATGTATAAAAATCCCACTATGGTATGTTATTTTATGATATTAAATTGAATTTCAATAGTTCTATGTTTACTAATGAAACTTAAAATGAATAACATTTGTTAATTAATCAATACTAAAAGTTCACTTTATCAGAGCCATTGCAAAAATTTTAGTTTCATATAAGTTTAGTCACATAAGACTGATATTATAAAATTTGACATTATCTGTAGAAATCTGTTTATGGCCTCCTGACTCACTGTAAAATAATATGCCAGAAAGATTGCCTGTCTTATTTCAGAGTTCCAGGTGAGTCTCAAACACTGAAAAGATTCTGGGAGTGAGAAGGTGATATATTGCAGATGGAATAAGAGTGTATTATAATTAAATTATGGCCTATGAAATGTCTATGTTCAAAACTAATAGTATCACCAAATATCAATAATATTTGGACAATTCTACCTCTTTTCTCCAGATATTTTTATATGTATTACTTCACAGCCTAAACTTATTTACTTATTATTCATTTCCTTATAAACTTATTTACTCCTGAGAGAATCTATTAATACATAGTGATGATATTTTTAGAAGTGCTTATATTTCACATTAGCCAGTATTTTTCTGCTTCATGGGAAGTATTTTGCCTTAATGTTACAACAGATACATGAGGTAGGTAACATAGAAATGTATTCAACCAGATGTTGTGCCAATCCAATTCATAAAGCAGGATCCAGGGATGTACTATTTGAACCCTCAGACATTTATTAGCTATGCTATTTTAGCTAACTCCACTGCTCCTTTGTTACTTATCTTTGAGTGCTGATAGTCTATAGAAATCACATAAGGTTAGAGTGAACATTAATTGAGAAATCCATGTAAATTACTTTACCACAATTCATGGCCAGTAGAATGAAATCAACAAATTCAATGATGATGATGAAGACAAAGATGCTGAAGATGGTGATGATGGTAGTGATGCTGTTGGCGCTGCTAATGGTGGTGATGATGGTGAAGACGATGGTGACTGTCATAGTTGTAACAGTTACACATGTGTTTCCCAGTTGCTAAAGACCACTGCCTGAACATGACAAGGATATTACAGACTCTCTTTAGGGATCAAATATTTTGGATTGAGCAGTCAAGACATAGTAGCCTCAAAACAATTTTCAAAGAATATACCAGATGGAATAAAGTAGTATTTATAACACTGTTTCCATTTTAGTCATGATTTCTATTTGAAACAAGATTTTTGTCAATAATGACAAGCAAAATAAAGTGCTGAAAAAAGTAAATCATTTGAATTATTCTCTGTGTTTACTAAGTATAAATCTCCAATTTGACAAATTTTACTTAAAGAAAGCATTTTATTCAATGATATATCAACAAAGGGAATTTGATACTTGATGATTTCCAATAAAAGTATGCATATACATACATTATTTTAATCTTTTCATATTTAACATAAATCTTGACAAATGTATGCTGACTAGATTTTTCTTTTGTTTCATTCATTCATAAAATCCAAATTTCTGTGAATGGAATTCGTCATTCTATCAACAAACAAGTTTAATATAATTTTGGACTTAACCAGTTTATATAATTTTCTTACAATCTGTAGATACAGCCAAGATTAAATAGTAAGACATTATAGGACAGGAGTTGTTAACCTTTTGCATTCCCGTTTTTTCTCATAAACCATAATATAATAGCAAACATATTATAAGTTCTCCTCACTTATAAGTATGGTTTAATGAATATGTCTTGAATACACCAGAGAAAGTAGGTGAAAGTAAGTTTTTCTTTTCTTTCTGACTATAAAAGCAATATATTTTTATTTAGAAAAATTTAGCTGCTAAAAATATACATTAAAAAAGTGTTACCCTATTTTTGGTTGTTAACATTAGATTGTATTTTGTAGTTTTCTTTTTCATACATATTTTAGCCTAGTTTATATGTGTGAGTGTGTGGATGTGTGTGTTAACATATATAATTAACATTCAGGTTCCAGCTTGTCTTATATTTACTTTCTTGCTTATAAATTCTCTTGTGTCATTAAAAGTTGTTTATAAATATTTTGAAGGCAACATAAAATTCCAATTTAAGATTAACACCATTATACATGCAACATTTAGAATGATTCATATTTGTATAATTATTAATAATATTGAGTATTTTTTAGTAATAGCCATTCTGACTGATGTTAGATGATAACTCATTGTGGTTTTGATTTGCATTTCTCTAATGGTCAGTGATAGTGAGAATTTATTCATATGATTGTTGGCCACATGTATGTCTTCTTTTGAAAAGTGTCTGTTCATGTCCTTTGCCCACTTTTTATGGGTTTATTTCTTGTAAACGTGTTGAAGTTTCCTATAAATGCTGGCTATTAGACCTTTGTCAGATGCATACTTTGCAAAAGTTTTTTCCCATTCTGTAGGTTGCCTGTTTACTCTGTTGATAGTCTCTTTGCTTTCTTTGCTGTGCAGAAGCTCTTTAGTTTATTTAGATCCCATTTGTCAATTTTTGCTTTTGTTGCAATTGCTTTTGGCATCTTTGTCAAAGAATGCTTATATACTGTTGGTGGGAGTGTAAATTAGTTCAACTACTTTGGAAGACAGTGTGGCAATTCTTCAAAGATCTAAAGACAGAAATCCCATCACTGGGTATATGCCCAGAGTAATATAAACTATTCTATTATAAAGACACATGCATGTGAATGGTCATTGCGGCACTATTCACAATAGCAACCTTGTGGAATCAACCTAAATGTCCATCAATGGTAGATGACAGGAAGAAAACGTGGAATACACGTACATACACACGATGGAATACTATGCAGTCATAAAAAAGAATAAGATCATGTCCCTTGCAGGACACGGATGGAGCTGGAGGCCATTAACTTCAGCAAACTAACAGAGGAACAGAAAACCAAGTACTACATGTTCTCACTTATAAATGGAAGCTAAATGATGAGAACATATGGACACATAGAGGGGAACAACCCACACTGGGGCTTTCGGAGGGTGGAGGGTGAGAGAAGAGAGAGGATCAGGAAAAATAACTAATGGGTACTAGACTTAATATCTGGGTGATAAAGTAATCTGTACAACAAACTCCCATGACACAAATTTGCCTATGTAAAATACCTTTACATGTACCCTGAACTTAAAGTTAAAAATAAAATAAAATACAATCATTCATACAAAACAGAAAAAAAAAATAATATCGAGTAATTCTGTATCTTATATATAGATTCTCAGAAGTGGGGTTTGGGGATAAGTATTTTAAATATCTATATCTATATTTACTATTTTAAACAATACTTCTATCTAAAGTGCATCCAGTAAATTTACACCATTTTACACTGCCAGTAGCAGCCTATGAGGATGTTACTTTTACAGCAAATACATTATAACTTTTTTAAAATGTGCACCTGATATAGGAAAAAAACAAAAAACCATTATCTTGTGTGCTCATTTTTGAGCACTTAACAAATGAAAGACAATTGGGGGAAGAGATATTAACAGAGAGGGAGAGAGACAGAGAGATAATTGCCTATCTATTAGAACTGAAATATGCCTGTTCTTTATATGTTCTTTAAATATGTTGTTTTTTACTTTCTTTCTTTACTTTTGTTCCTTAAATATGTTGTTCTTTACTTTCTTTCCCAATTGTTCCTCACTTTGCTCCTTTTCTTGGAAATATATTTCTATGTATCTTAGAATTAGATACTATTATTTAAAATTCGTAATTCAGATTTTTTTAATCACACAGCATCTCTAGGTGTGCTGTCTTTATCTTTCAGGTACACTGCTGTGTTAATTTTGTTAAGTAACCTTTCAGCCAGTAATGTGACATCTTTACTTTTCAATTGGCTTTGACTTAATATACGTAAATATAGAACTCAGTGTGAAAATATATAGATGCAAATATATTTCCTCAGTGCTATCAATGTTGAATGTATCCTTTTAAACTAGAATCAGCTATGTTTCAGGCATAAAAGTCAGTTGGTAGAAGTCAATAACAGAATGTTCACAACTTTGACAAATAAATTCACATGTGATGTTTGGTGATTCATCAATCATCTTATTTTCTTTCTTAGTCATAACAATGCCACATTTATAGAGCAGTGTCAGTGAATAAGTTATACCATCAAAGTTTATTTTTTCTAATAAATGAAGCATCATATTTTAGGATACAGAACTTTTGATATTTTCAATGAAAATATTTGTAAATGTATTATAGTTATGTATGTGTGTCTTTAATAAGGAGTGTTTTTTTTTTTTTTTTTTTTTTTTTCTGGAGAAGCAGCAATTGACTATAAGAATTATAGGAAATTATAGTCAATTCGACTTGAATTTTGATCCTGGTTTTTCTCTTTACCAACTTTATGAGCTTGGTAAATTTTCCAGTCCCTTCAAGGTCTTTGTTTCTTCATCTGTTAAAAATACGATTTTTAAAATGTTCTGAATATTAAGTGATATATTCAATGTAAGGGGACAAGTGTGCTGCTTGGAAATATTAGATAGTAAGTAAATATCATTGCCCTACATTTTGATCCACTCTCTGCCCTCTCACATTACGAATGTGTTGCCTCTCTAACATGCACAGTAAATAATATGTGGCATCATGAACACGAAGAATAAAAAAACGCAGTGCCCCTTTGCCAGAGCACATGGGTAGTCTAGTGGCAAAGGCAAAAATATAGTTTCAGCTCTAAAGGACTATAGTTTGTTAGAATTTATACTTTTGGTGAGAGGTGTGATCTCTGTACTCAGAAATCTACCTGTATTGATTCAGAATATTACCAAAAGACTAACTCCCGCCCCCTGAGAGAGAAGCAGATTAAAGGGGGTTATCACCTGCCCTTTTCATTGTTTCAAATGCCTTTTGAAAAAATTTCATATTTAAATCTGCCTCTACAGGACTTTAAAAGGAAACTTTTGACTACTACAGCATTACCTTCAGTATGAAATGTGAGACAGGAGAAAGAATTGGTTGGGACACCTGCTGAACCTTTGATTTATGTTTTCAGTTGCTCTGACTAGCTGGATGGGGGAATGTCACCCTCCATGTAGCCTCCCCAGCAGCAGATTCCCAGAGTTCTTCAGAGCATCCAGTCTGCTACTGCCCTTGAGCATTAGCCCATGACCTTCACCTTATTCAACTTGAAAATAGACCAAAAGATGAGGTGTGGCTGGGGGATGGAGTAAGAAATGAGGTGTACTCAGTGTTCCTGTTGCTCATAGCCTATCATACTAATACTTCTAAAACTTTTATTTAGTTTATGTAGTAGATGTAAGTGTCAAAACGACATCACCAAAATGTCTTTTATCCAAGTGCTTTCCCCCAATCTGCATAGGTGTTCTTTTTGTTCATATAAGTGACAATACACAATAAATAAAATGAGTTTTAAGCAAACTAAAAAAGAGACTTCCTTTGAAACATATGTTTTATAAATTAGTCATAAATAAAACTATTTAACTTAAGATCTCCTAAGTTTGCATATCATCTATAAAAATAATAAGAGCTAGTGAGTTCATGAGGCTATCTAAATATAGAGACTGTATCAGATAGTTTACATGTATTCTTTACCTCTGTTCATTCACACACATTTCTGCAAAATAGTGACAAGTCAGCCTGCTTTCCAGATGGGGAAGACTAAACTTTAGTGAAATTAGCTTCTTGTCCGAGATCGTAGAGCTATTGAATTGTTGTGTTGGAATTCTTATCTGGTCTCTTTTCTGAATCTTTCTGTATTATCTCAAGGTAAAATGGAAAATGGAATAATACACTCTGAAACCACAGGTTAACATTTTAGAAATACATGTTTTAAAATATGTGCTTTAATTGAAAAAGAAATTTAGTCAAAACTATGTCAGTTTTATTTTGTAAGAGAATTTGGAGGGATCCTCCCAATGTGAAGAAATCAGATTCTTCCTCCCACTTTCTCTACCTGTCATTATAATAGCAGACATCTGTGAAGAATTAGGAATGACATTTGGAGGCCATTGGATGAAAAAAAAAAAAAATCCTGAGAAATATGTGTGTCATTTACATTTTCTACAAGAATCATGTAGAGAGGTGTTGGCCACAATGGAGAAAAAAGTAAGAAAGTTTTTTAAGGGGGTAATTTGTTTAAAATTCAGGTGATATTTCTGTATTCAGACAGAGAAAAAAATTAAATTGTATTTGTACGAATATTTTCATGTAACATTACTGTTGAATTATGTGTATGTTAGACCTATCTTGAATATTGTGGTTACTTTTAAACTTGAACTTTTAATGTAACTTTGAGTAAAATATCATGTTTGTAAAGAAGCCATGTTATGAAAATGTTGCTTTGTTATGATTCAGGCAATGAAAAAAAGATTTCATAGGCACATAATTGACCAGGTCTATGTATTAGAATAATTATTATATGTTAAAACATGTTTTAATGGATGTTGCTCTAGACTCTAGGGAATAGCATCCCCAAAGGTTAAAAAAAAGACAGGGTTGAGCTCCTTATAAGCAATTTAGAATCATTTGGAGCTGCCCAGCCATGAGATTCTATGTCCTGACAAAATTAGCTCCTCATATCTGCTTGAGTTTGAGACAAGGTGATATAACCCATTTTGCAAAATGTTGAAGAAGAGATTGGATAAATGTTAGATGAGTAGTTACAGACAATATGCACTTCAAGTTCCTTCCATTTGTCATAATATGTGAATTTTATGTAGAGATTTTCTGATAAATGTTTTTGGAGTAGGCCATGAGGAAAAAAGAGAAATATTTGGACTGGATCACATACTTACTGAAAATCCAAATTATTCCCGTGAATGATATGCTAGTTGACAAACGTAATTAACACCAGGGTGAGAAGAGTGACACTCCAGTCAGGGGAAGCCTTCAACCTTTGTTAATTTGTCTATTCAGATATGACTTTTTCCCTTGAGATGTACTATTTTAATCAAGAGTTCTATTTATCCAAAATTTATTAACCAAATTAAATCAATACCACCATTCATTAAGTGCACTGAAGATGCACAATACTGGATTTGCATATGAATCCACTTTTCATTGCCTTCTCAAACATCAGTGTGCCACCTGCTAATCAAAATATGATTCCTGAGTTCAATCTTTAAAATTACATCAGTACAATCATCACTCCATCCCTCCCCTTCTAAAGTAAGAAACTGGGTCTGAATTTTTAAAAATTAAGGAAATAGAAACAAATGGAAGTTTTTAAGAGAGCATATGTCTGGCATCAGCTCAATTAGAATAAGATAAAAAATCCAGAGATGTAGAATTAAGATAGGTTACCATTTATAATAGTATGAAAGATTTATGAAGTGAGTTTCTATTTAGTTGTTCAACAAATGCTGACTGTCCATGAATCACGGGACAATCACTCAGCTCAATTCTTGGGAGATATTGTCCTCTAGGCAGATAAAGTCTGGTGCAGTACAAAGGCAAACATTGAGTTATATCAATCATGCATCCTAAAGGTTTTTAGCAGAGTATTAGGAAATAGGGATGCTTAATTGAGACCAAGGAAAGCTGATGAGTGAAACAAAATATTAATGTGGTAAAAAGATGGCAATAAAGAAAAACAAAGTTAAATTATAGAAGACAAATAAAGTGTATTTGAATTTTAACGGCTATGAAAATTCAGATTCTTGAGCTGACATACTGTAAATATGCCCATCTATGCATTACCAAAGTTATATGGATTTCTGCAAAGTTATATGGATTGCCGTTGAACTTCAGTGCCTTCTGTCATTGAGGGTCAAAAAGGTTGTTTAAACAAAAGATCATAATGACAAATTTATAGAAGGATTTATTTTTGTTTATTGAGGATGAAGAAAAATGATCTTTCTATCAATCTCTCAACTCCATTTGGTCTTCTTGTTGTCTACAACATGCTCTACTGCAGTAAATCCATCATAGCAGGGTTTGTGAATTGCTTGTACAAAGCATTGCTGATAACGGTGATTGCATTCCCCTCACTGGCAGCTTGAGGAGGAAGGCACTGTGGATTTCAAGTTGAAATGTGGAGGGTGGTCAGGAAGAAAATATGACATATATCTGTGGGAGAAGAGTGTGAGTGATCGGGAAGGATATGGGCTATAGGACAGAGAAGTAACACACAACTGGAAAGTAACCTGTCAGTAAATAACACATTGCTAACTAGAACTCTAGGGGCAGGAAAGAGTAGGCATTGGAATTTGAGTTCAGGTTTTGCGTGAGTGCCTTTGATGGCATTGCATGAGTTGTGGCATGCTTTGCCACATATATTTCTGCATTCCAAGAAAAAAATGTAAAATGTTTTTTTGGAGCACCAATCATAGACTCTGATTGATGTGTTGTTATTTGTTTTTTTTACCACTCAACTTGTTTTAAAGGCTAATTTAGTGGGACACATTGGACAGTCTCACTCACACCGCCCACCTCCAGGAGCAAAAATGGTAGGATTAATAACATTGTCTAACAGTCCCAACCCTTATGAGTTAGAGATGCTAACAGGAAATTGCAGCATGTTGGAATTGGCTGCGGTGTTGAGAATACACTGTGTCACACTCCTAAAATTCTTAGGCTATCTTTATTTTTATTTACCAGGCTGGTTTCTCATTTTAATGATGGATGTTTGTGCATAAACAAATAAATGGTTGTTTATGATAGCTGTACCAATTCAGAGGTAGAGACACAAAAATAACTGACTGCTAATAGGAGAACAGTATTAAAGTGAAAATTCCTGTGTTATTTAACTTGTAAGATTTTGAAGTGTCTCTCTAAAATTACAATTATATTTCTAAACAGAGGTAATAAAACCAAAAACAAGAGACATATGCAGATTAAAGATAAGATTAAACTTAAGAGGTGGAGGGTATCTCTGCATGATCTTTGACATGTTTTCACCCATCTTTGCATGATTGATAATCTAAATAAAAATTAAATATTAATGTATAGACATATAAACTAAATTTGCTCACTATTTATAAACATCTTCTGCATACCACATAAAATACAAATATAATTATATCACACTTTCTTCCTTTGAAAATAGTATAATCCCATTGATTTACTTATTCTGCAAGTACTATATTTAATTCCATTATGACTCAGGCATGGATGGCATTGCTTAAATAAACTGACCTGCTACTTTCCAAAATCAGCTTACAGTCTGAGAGGTTAAATTTACATAGATAAAACATAAAAATATTAGTACAAATACTAAGGTGTATATTTTAAGAAGAGAAGAATCCAAGAACCTGTATTGAGTTGTGTAAGCAAGGTTTCCTCGCCTGCTAAATGCAGATCTTTATAGGGCATATTCATGCTTTGGAAGGATTGAGAGCATCACCATCTAATTCTAGCCTGAATAGTGATGTTAATCTGGCTCTCATTGAGGTGGTCTTCATGTGCCCATATCTGAATTGGAGAGCTACAGGAATCCAGATAAGTAAAAATCCATTATGCACAAGTCTTGTTCTGGAGGGCATGTATGTTTCATGAGTGGTAAAGAATGGATAAAGTCTGGATAGGCAGAAAGATTACTTTTGCTCAAGAAAGAAAGAAAGTATAAGCAAACCCTAGAGGTAGGAGTGACAGAAAGCAGGAGAAAAATGGAGAGGAGAGCAGCCTGCACCAATAGATATTTGCTACTGGAAAATGGAGCTGGAGAGGGGCACTAGCTCTGGGATAGGGAAGACCTTAAATAGCAAGCACAGTGTGCAAAGTTGTTCCACAAAGAGTATCCAAATAGGTTTCCTTGAATGCTTAATCTTTCATCATAAATGTTACCAATGAAGAATTGTAACACAGAAAAAGGAACAATGTGAACTATAAACTGAAAGAAAGAGAGAGAAAGAGAAAGAGAGAGACAGAGAAAGAGAGAGAGAGAGAGAAAGAGAGAGACAGAGACAGAGAGAGAGTGAGAGAGAGAGAGACCAGGATACTTTATGTTTGTTGCTGTCAGCAAGCAACTGATACCACAGTCAAAATTGATGTTTGATTGATTCCAGGGATCCTCCTGGTCTGTGTTCTATTAGGTTGGAATTAGAACTATTTATTAAAGATTTAACTATGCAATGTCTTCATGATTATAGTCCAGAGCTCTTTGAACATTAATAATTACTTCTTTATGCAAAAGCTTATTAGGGGGACTTGGAGATAAACTTGAGTATTTGTAACAGGGGTTGGGGATACACATTTAATATCCTCCATCAGTTTTCCAAGAAAGGAAAATATAAGTGTTGCCATATGATGATCAATACAATATAGTCACACACAGAGCCAACTATGTGTGTTATAAATTAGAATCCCAATATAGCTTTGCATGTTTGGATGTAGGTGCATGAAAATGTATACTTTTTTTTTTTTTTTTTTTTTTTTTTTGAGACGGAGTCTCGCTCTGTCGCCCAGGCTGGAGTGCAGTGGCCAGATCTCAGCTCACTGCAAGCTCCGCCTCCCGGGTTTATGCCATTCTCCTGCCTCAGCCTCCCGAGTAGGAAAATGTATACTTTTTAAATTATATTTTAAGTTCTGGGGTATATGCACAGAAGGTGCAGGTTTGTTACATAGGTATACACATGCCATGGTGGTTTGCTGCACCCATCAACCCATCATCTACATTAGGTATTTCTCCTAATGCTATCCCTCCCCTAGCCCCCCATCCCCCAATAGGCCCTGATGTGTGATGTTCTCCTCCCTGTGTCCATGTGTTCTCATTGGTCAACTCCGACTTATGAGTGAGAACATGCGGTGTTTGGTTTTCTGTTCTTGTGTTAGTTTGCTGAGAATGATGGTTTCTACCTTCAGCCATGTCCCTCCAAAGGACACAAGTCCATCCTTTTTTATGGCTGCATAGTATTCCATGGTGTATATGTACCACATTTTCTTTATCCAGTCTATCATTGATGGGCATTTGGGTTGGTTCCAAGTCTTTGCTATTGTGAACAGAGCTGCAATAAACATACATGTGCATGTGTCTTTATAGTAGAATGATTTATAATCCTTTGGGTATATACCCAGTAATGGGATTAGCAGGTCAAATGGTATTTCTAGTTCTAGATCCTGAGCAATCACCACACTGTCTTCCACAATGGTTGAACTAATTTACACTCCCACCAACAGTGTAAAAGCGTTCCTATTTGTTCACATCCTTTCCAGCACCTGTTGTTTCCTGACTGATTTCCATTCTAACTGGTGTGAGATAGTATCTCATTGTAGTTTTGATTTGCATTTCTCTAATGACCAGTGATGATGAGCTTTTTTTCATATGTTTGTTGGCTGCATAAGTATCTTCTTTTTAGAAGTATCTCTTCATATCCTTCACCCACATTTTAAATCAAGACAAGAAACTGACACACACCTCAGCAATTTGTTCTCAACTCAAACATCTAAACTTTCTCTCCTGCTCTAACACCTGTCTTTAGTTGCATAAGGAATAGGATAGAGTAGGAGACTGCAAGAGTGTGGCACAACCTAGCCCTTTCTTTGCAAAAACACCAAGTACATTTTGGTCTTACTCATTTCTACCTCAACTAAAATAATTAACTGAGTTGGGGAATGGACTTAGTAACATAAATGAATAACTACCCAAAGTCGAATATTTACCAGATCACTTTCTTCTGTATATTGTTCTCTCTCTGGATAATATACTGTTATTTTGTAAAATTTGGTAAAATTAAAAAACATTAAAATGAGCACTTATATAACTATCAATTTCTGTATATATAATAATCAATAAAGTTAAGCACTTTTTTGTTTACTCCTTCCAAGTAATGCGGGAATCCAATATAATTTACACATCAGAGAAGTCCATAGAATGATGTCCCCATCCCCCAAAAAACAGTGCATGCAAATTCCAAAAATGTGTTCTTTCCCGGAATGAGATAATTTGGCACAGTGGCTGTGATGTCATATAAGCTTGACTGTGAATTTATAATTAATCCTTAATCTGTGTGAACATCTAATCTCACCATTTCTAAAGCTTGGCTAGAATTTACCTGACAAGGTAGTGGTAAAGTTTAAATGAGATGCGTAAACAGGGAGGCTTGTACAGAGAGGGGTTTCAATAAGTGTTAGTCCCTCCACAGAGAGTGCTGCGTGGTGACTAAAGTGTCAAAAGATGCAGTGTTTTCATAATGACCAGTTCTTGATCCTTAACCTATCATCACCAAGGGCCAGAGCCAAGATTGTAATTCTCACTCACGTTGAACCTCGTTTTGGGACTTGCAATGGTCAGTTATACGGTCATTCCTGGTTTGTTTAGAGCCATAAATCATCTCATGCAAGAAAACAGCTGTGCTTTGCCAAAATGGTAATCACCATTGAACTTTACCGAATTGAGACAAAGTACACACTGAAGGCTTTTTACAAGCTAGCTTTCAGCCTGAACTGAGCAAAGCGTGCCATATTTACCCTGTCAGTGATCTTGACAAGAGTTGACGGTGCCAAATTGTAACATATAAGGGCAAAATTTCAGTCATTGTGACAGGCAGTGGTGAAATACTTGCTAAGCAGCAGGAAGTTCCTGGTGGTTCAGAACTAATGCCCTGCACATGGTGCAGGGATAGCCTAAGACAGAAGGCAGACTTGCTGTCAGTCACATGAATATACTTCATTTGAGGATGACAATCAATGAGACATGTAGAAGAAATCACATTTTCCAACAAATGAATGCCTCATAAATACATTTGCATGAGTCTTACTGTATAAACCAGATGACCTCTTCAGAATTGTTGGAGAGGGGTGTTATTTTATGTAAATTCTTCACTGGTGAACCCTCGCCAAGCATCTTTCCCCTACCAAGCTTCATGATACTTCTGATCAAGTCCATTAGTAGTGAGAAAACAGTTTGGAACTCAGGAAATGGGTCTAAAGGTGGTAAACAGTTTTGAGGAATATTTCTCTCCTACTATGGACAGAACAAGGAGACTTTTTTCTAGGGACTATGTCTCAAGTTCCTCAAAGTGCACATGCCTCCCAATTTCAGATTCTCCAGTTCTCTATTTCAGTAACTAGTGTCCAGGTCAAAGTTAAACTTTGTTTCTTGGGGTCTTCCTAATCTGTGTTTTATTAGAGACTATCCTCTCCTCAGATGATACCTTCCTGGTGGTGTCAATGTAATTAACAGAGTGAAGTAACTGTCCCTGGACTAGAAGGATAAGCTAGGAGACATCACTATAATACTCATTAAGCTTTGACTTATCAAGTTTAACTCATGGAAACAATCTTATTTTCCAGTTTTTCTTGAAACTGCCTTGCAGAGCAAACACAACATTTGAAATAGTATTTTAATTTGGAATGACGCTGGAGACTGTTAGAGATTGTGAGGGATCTGAATCTGCACCTTGCAACATTTCAGTCCTCCCAACTCATGCTGGCAAGAAATGGTGGGCCTTGATGTGCTCCCTGCTTAACAGTGCTCAGTGGAATAGGATACACTCATAAAAGAAGCTGTTTGCTTAGACAGCTGATGTCTAATCTGAATCTAGACATTCCCATGCGCCCAGTCCCGGCTAAGCTAATTAGGAAGACAGAAGTGGACCAGGGCTGAAACTCAATCTGCTCATAAAGACAAGAATCCACTCAAAACAACTTTTGAACGTGTGTCCCAGGGGTTAGAAGAGAGGAATGGGATTAAAAATAAAAGTGGAGGGGGTAGAGGTAATATAAATTAATTGGAAATGGTGATTAAAGTATTTTACATTTGAGGACTTCAAATATGCAAAATGAATATTTTGCACTGCATTTCCAGAAAAAATATGTCCCAAATGGGTACTTTGAAATTAAAAAAAAAAAAAAAAAAAAAAAACTTTGTTTTTTCTAGTCCCTTTTGGGAAACCTGGGGGAGCAGTTGTCTTCTTTGAGAGAGAGACATTCTCCTCCCCTCACACTGTATGAATACTTCTACACACAAAACAAGCAAACAAAAACAAAAACAACAGCAAAGGAAGAAAAAGACTATGCAGGGATTTTATTTATATTTAGGGAATGAGATCTTGGTTCTCTTTCTAGGGCTACTACAGAAGAGTGTCCACAATGCTGTTTGTAATGTGGCACTTATTTCTACTATAGGCCACACAGCACAGGAGATACCTGTGTTATTCCCCAGCTTCTGCTGGAGTTGAGCAATGGTGCAACATGGAGAACCCACAGAGCTCTGCAATGGAGGCTTTATTTTTAACTTAGACTCAATCAGAAATTGACCTCTTCAATCTGAATGTCTTCGCCCTTGCCCCTGGGTAGGGTGACAGAAGCAATACATCAGTACCTACTCTAATAAGTAACATCTGTAATTAGAGATGCAAAAAGATTTACATAACTCTTTCAACGTTCCCAAAACCATGTGAAGGAAGCATTACTCTTTTTCTTGCCATTGGACAGATAAGGAAACTAAGGCTTTGAAAGCTTAAGTAAATTTATAGGTAGCTTTGGCCCACAGCAAGAACACCATCACATCATTTTGCAGCTATACCGCGGGTTATCAAGTGAAGCAAGCAGATGGCTTTACAAGACCAGGGGAAGAACCTTAGCTCCTTGGCACTTAGGTGCAAGCAATAAGTAGGGTGGAGGACTGTCCAGGCCCAGGGAAGAAGTGAACATTCCAGTATATACACTGTTGATCTCAGGTACTAGGATCAGACACTGATAGAAAAAGACACTAAACTCCTGAATTTAACTTACAAGTAAATATATAGAAAGATAGATTTTTATTTCAGTGTGTGAGAGCCACAGCTCCTGTTATTGTATTATTTCTGGAGCCTTATGATAGTCAGGGAAAGAAAACCTTCAGGAGGTGCTAAGCATCAATTCATGAGCTCAGCGAACGTGATCACACTATCCAAAAGATAGTATGTCATTAAGAGTGAGAGTCCAGGAAACAAATAGCCAGGTTATTAGGTATTTGAGTTTGAGCAAGTTACTTGCACTTTCTGTGCCTCAATTTCCTCATTTGTAAAACAAGAACAATAGTACATACCTTTTGGGAGAGTTATGAGTATTTTATGAATCCATACACACAAACCCTTGAAACAGTGGCTGGCACAGACTGAATGCTTAGTAAATAGACGTATTGATGTAGTCCATGATTTTGATGCCCAGAATGAATAAGTAGTTCCTCCTCCACCCACCTGAGAGAAATATGTCTTAATCCATTCATTCCTGTAGATACTACATGTTCCACTACTTTTTAAAGGACATATTCTCAGATAGCCAAAGCTTTCAGGTAAACCACTGGGCTCTAGAGACTGATGCCACAGTTTCACACCACAGGTGCTTGCCTGACCTGCATCAAATGCACTTTCGGAAGGGAGCTTATCCAACACCATTTTAATATTTTCAGATGTTTTCTCTACTTGGCAAGATGATTTCTAGCTACAGCATAGACTGGCTTCAGCTACTCTGCTCGGAGTGAAGGTACCAAAATGAAGAGAGTCCAACACGCAGGGATACAATGTGTTGGGTTGAAAAGATTAACATCTGTGGCTCCTAAGCAAGGTATTTGATTTTTAAAACATTGCTCAAATTCTTTGAACCATATTCCGCCAACCGCTGCCATCAAACTTTATGCTGCCACCAAAATATAGGTTTTGTACACCTTTAACACTAAAATGCACACACACACACACACACACACACACACACTTTGTGAATATTGATTTAACATTTTCCTAAGAATAGAAAATCAAGGTTGAGAGTCTCATTCTTCAACATAAAACAAGAACCTTCTGGAAGGTATGTGATACTATAAATATTTTCGAACCAGTTATTAAAAAATCCACGGCTTCTTTCACGTGATAAAACTATTGAGCTTACTTTTATTATGGTTCAGCTGAAGCATACGTAACCCTAAGGTATGATGGAAATGATAAATTAACATACAGAATCAGAGAGAGAGTAAAAGGGAAATCGACAGGGAGCTGAAAGGCAACCGACCAAATGTGAATTGACAAGTAGGCAAGTTTGAGGCACAGTAATAGAAGTGTGTAATGGGGGCATCCTGAAGTCCAAAACAAGGTCAGGAATAGTATTTGCAGAGTCCTTCCGTGTAACTCAGACTGAAGCGTAATGATTCATTTAGTTGAGATTTGAGTAGATTTAAACCGGACTAAAATAAACATATCTATTCATAATTGTAATTCAAAATTCTTTCCTTGCCTAGAGAGTGAGGCCTGACTTATACCAAAGGACTTAAGAAGTATGCTGATTTTATTCCTTTTGCTACAATACAGCTCCCTGGGGCAAGGCCAGCTGGTGAAAATTCATGTAGGCTGGTACATCGTGAGCCCTTATTTACAAGGCATTAAAAATACATCAGGAAGACAAAAGAATACTCTAAACAATAAAGGCGAACAGCCCGGAACCGTGGTGCAGCGCATCTCTTTCCCAGTCCAAGGCACACCATCGTTCTCTCTTGCCGCTGAACCTTTTTTACTTATTCCTCCTGAGCTTCCTCCAGTGGAATGGGACTTTCTGGAAGTCTGCATTGTGTCAAAATTTGAATTGCCTTGATGTGAGCAACTTAGGACAGTATGTTTTTTGTTTTCTTTTACTGTGGAAATATTTACTAGAGACCATCCTTGTTGCTTTTCATAGACATGTGACTGGAGAGTGTCAGTCAAGTTGACTCAAGAAACTGCCGGCCAAGTCATCCTAATTTTCTTTGTTCTCAGAGATTTGGGGTATTTTAGGAGATTGATTTGTTAACCAAATAACATGAAGATTTGCAAAGAAAATTATAAAAGGCAGAAAACTAGGTCTAAAATGACCCTATAGGCAGAAATAAACATTTTGAGGAAGCAATGGGGCATTTTATATGTGGATGAACATTCTTATTATTTTAAGTGAGCATTTTTAAAACAAAGCTGCCTTATGGATTATAAAAATTCATACATGATTTGCACCTATGAAAATGTTTATAGACCATTGCATTGTAGTGAGGAATGTGAGTTTGGGCATCAGGACTATTAGTTTCAAATCACAACTTCCCTTTTGTTAACCTCTCTGTGCCTGTTTTCTTGTATATAAAGCAAGAATATCTATTTCATAGTTTGGTTTTGCATGGCAAATTGTATGTATTCATAGTTTGGTTTTGCCTGGCAAATTGGATATTGCAATTTTTGTGTTCTTTCGTTTTGTTATATTTTTTCTCAGTATTAAGATGATTGATTGTTGCATTCAGACTTAAATGATGCTTTATTTTGCTACTTAAAAGGTTTCAGTAAACAGATCCAATAAAGTATTAATCAAAAGGAGAGCCATCAGTAAGCTTTGGACCATCTGACTGCAGTATTTTCTACACCCTGAAACATGGCAGGGTGAAGAGCTTTAAAAACAAGCCAGAATTTGAATCCCAAGTTTTTCACTTAACAATTATGTGACATCAGAAAAGTTGTTCTACTTTTCCTGGGATGGAAAAACACAAAGGTGGCCAGCAATGGTGGCTCACGCCTGTAATCCCAGCACTTTGGGAGGCCAAGGCAGGCAGATCATCTGAGGTCAGGAATTTGAGACCAGCCTGGCCAACATGGTGTAACACTGTCTCTACTAAAAATACAAAAATTAGCTGGGCATGGTGACGGGCACCTCTAATCCCAGCTACTTGGGAGGCTGAGGCAGGAGAATCGCTTGGACCCAGGAGGCGGAGGTTGTAGTGCGCTGAGATCGTGCCACTGTACTCCAGCCTGGGAGATGATAGAGTAGGACTCTGCCTTAAAAAATCAAAAATAAAAAATAAATCTGCCTCATCCCATGATATACAATAGCAGGAAAGATCAATAAATCCATTTATCTTAAATTGTGACACCTGCTAGGGAAAAACTATAGACTGACTGAAGCATCACATTTTTTTAAATTAGTCTTTGTCTGGGGTCCCTTGGTAAAGCCCAAGGGATTTAGAAGGAGCTGTCCAGAATCCTTATCCATTCATCTCTCTTCCTTTCCCGCTAATTCAGTTCATTCTAGAATATTCTGTGATTTTTTCTTTAGTAGTTTAGCCCTGGGAAGAGTGACAGATACTAAGCTTGCCTAACACCTTATCATGAATTCTTTCCAGCTCCCTGATGGTACTTTCACCTTGTATTCAATTATCTGTTTACACATTTTGTATTCTCAGCTAGAATTTGATATGCTCTTCTGCACAAAGTCCATGGCAATTAACACAGTGACAGCCACATAGTCAGAAATTCAACACATATTTATTGAAAAGCAAAATCAGTAATTGGTCCCACTGACATCTGAGGAAGAAATAAATAAAAAGAGCTCCCCGCAGTGATTATTTGGGACATGCTGTATGAGTAACTGACATATTAATTCCAGCTTGCATTATTACATAAACGGCTCCAGTAACTAGACCTGTTCCATGTACAGTTGCCAAATATATGTGAAACATCTGTTAAGTTCTGAGCTTTCTAGTAAATCTAACACTGAAAATGGCCTTTTTACGGAATAAGCAGATGGCAGTAGTTTGCTAGGAGAGTGATATAGAACCGGCACCGTTTTACATTAAGGTCAAAGTAGAAATACAAGAAAATTAATATCAGTCCAAAAGATCAGTGATCATGGCAATAAAAATAGAATATGCAAGGATCAGATTTCTTATGTTTTGATTTAAAATGGAAACAGATAAGATGCAAAGTATCCATGAGTTTCTTTGGTTATTAAAGCAAACAATATGGCCAGGAGCGGTGGCTCACATCTGTAATCCCAGCACTTTGGGAGGCCAAGGCAGGCAGATGACCTGAGGTCAGGAGTTTGAGACCAGCCTGGCCAATATGGTGGCAGGTGCCTGTAGTCCCAGGTACTCGGGAGGCTGAGTCAGGAGAATCGCTTGAACCTGGGAGGCGGAGGTTGCAGTGAGCCGAGATCGCACCACTGCACTCCAGCCTGGGCCACAAAGCAAGACTCCATCCAAATAAATAAATAAAACAAAGCAAACGATAGAAGCAGCGTGCTTGGGCTCTTAAATATGCTCATGAATAACCCCACTAATAATCTTTAGCACTGGGAGCCCAATTATTATGTGTTGTTGTTTTTTTTTCTGCTTTTTATTTTTAATTTTCTCTCTTCATAGAACTGGAACTTAGTAGGGAAATAAGATGGTGTGTTTTTGAAGAATTTTCACTAACTTTTAAAACACCTTCCTGAGTGGAAAAGAAAGCCTCAATAATTAACCCCTTGTAAGAGCAGCATGGATTTTAGGGTCACAAAACATGGTTTTCAATACAGCTTTAACTTTATAGCTGCTAGACCTTGGTCATATTAAATAGCATCTTTTTCCCACTCTCCTACTGCAATGTTTAACAGAACAAAGGAAAATGACATAAGCTTTGGATTAGAATAGCCTGGAGTGTGAAGCCTAGTTCAACAGCGACTTGGGAAAATGATATGCCCTTCGTGAAACCCTGCTGTAAAAGGACATGATGAATCTGGCAGGGTTCCTTTGAGCACTGAATAGCATGTAGAAGCACAGGGAGTGCCCACGATGATTACTATATGAATGCCAACTCATTTCATTACCACTTTCTGCCCCTCCATTGCCTCTAATCCCCCACCCGACCTATACCATCTCCAGAGTGAGTATTGTAACAAGGAAGATCAAATGATATTGAAGGGCCATGAATTCCTCTGCTCTCACCTGTAGGGGAAGACCACTGGAAGGTAATTGTTCTGTCTGTGTCTAGATACAGATGAGAAAAGCATCTGTAAATGGACCTTTTCATGAAGAGAGATCTGACTGTAAAAGTGAAGACTGAAATGAGAAGATATGCCTTTCTTTGGAAAGACCTCTGCCTTCACAATCACAGCCCTGGAAACGCTCACACAGCCTTAGGAAGAGAAAAGTTAAATCAGCACACTCAAAAACACAGTGTGAGTTGTAGGTATGTACTAAGAAACAAATGAGGAAAGGACGAGGCAATAGCAAAGTAAGATCCATAGATCTGTGGCTAACAGTCTGTCTACTTCCTGTCACAGGGTGTTATAAGTGTCTTCAATGCCTTCTCACTCCTCCTGACCACGCTGGCTGTAGACACTTACATAGGTCCCTCTAACTTTAACTCTGAACCTGTAGAGTGGAGCCAATAGCCCAGCACCAAACAGCTCTACTTTTCTTGGTGCTTTTTTCACATTTGTATTTCTTTTCTAAAACTTCCCTCTCACTAGCTTGCATTTGTTGCCTTATTATTATTATTAATGTCAATGATGATAATGAAATAACCCGTAAAAGAGTGATTTATTCAATGATATTAAGAGTGATAAATGTCAGCAACAAGAAAGCTGATCTCGGGAGGAATTTTTTTTTTTTTTTTTTTTTTTTTTTTTTTTTTTTTTTTTTTTTTTCACTTTAAGTTCTGGGATACATGTGCTGAACGTGCAGGTTTGTTACATAGGTATACACGTGCCATGGTGGTTTGCTGCCCCTATCAACCCATTGTCTAGGTTTTAAGCCCCTCATGCATTAAGTATTTGTCCTAATGCTCTCCCTTCCCTTGCCCCCCAACCCCCGACAGGCCCCAGTGTGTGATATTCCCTCCCCTCCCTGTGTCCATGTGTTCTCATTGTTCAGCTCCCACTTGTGAGTGAGAACATGTGGTGTTTGGTTTTCTGTTCCTGTGTTAGTTTGCTGAGAATGATGGTTTCCAGCTTTATCCATGTCCCTGTAATGGACATGAACTCATTTTTTTTATGGCTGCATGATATTCCATGGTGTATATGTGCCACATTATCTTTATCCAGTCTATCACTGATAGGCATGGAAATTGGTTTAACTTTTAAATTGTTTTTAATTGTTAAAGAACACATGGAACATGTGCTTTTTCGTTATTACTAATAATGAATACAAATATATTGAGTGACTGACTGACTACTGTCTGCTGGGCTCAGTGACAAAATGAAGTAAGAAGACTTACCTTCATGATGATTCCACACACAGGATATGCAGCTAACAAATAAGTAACAATATCATATGATGCAACATGGGGAGGTCCAGGATGGTCCATGATTAACTACTAGAGAAATGGCATAAAGACAATGCTTACCTTATGAATCCACAAAACAAAGAGGCCTGGCGTGGCACAGACTGTTCAACACAGATGCAACTTGAGCAGGAGCTTTCAGGTGATTTGCAGGCTGGAGAAAAGTGGGAAGCCATTCCTTTTGGGAAAACTGCATGAACAAAGGTAAGATTTCAGAAACAATCTGAGGTGGGTGGATCACTTGAGCCCAAGGGTTTGAGACCAGCCTAGGAAACATGGAAAAACCATGTCTCAAACACGCACACACACACACACACACACACACACACACACACAAATTGTGTGTATATATACATAATTGTGTATGTATATGTACAAAATTGTGTATATATACAAAAATTGTATGTATATGTACAAAAATTATGTGTATATATGTACAAAAAAAATTAGTTGGGTATTCTGACATGTACCTGAAGTCCCAGCTACTTGGGAGACTGAGGTGGGAGGAATGATTGAGCCCAGGAGTGAGTTGCTGCAGTGAGCCATGACTGACGACAAAGAAGGAAGAAGGAAGAAGAAGGAGAAGGAGGAGAAGGAAGAGGAAGAGGAAGAGGAGGAGGAGGGAGAGGAGGAGAAGAAGAAGAAGAAAGGAGGAGGAGAAGCAGGGGGAGGAGGAGGGGGAGGAGGAGAAAAAGGAGGAGGGGGAGAAAAGGGAGGAGGAGGATGAGGAAGAGGAGGAGGAGGAGAAGAAAGAAAAGGACAATTTAGGTTTATAAAACGGTGGAACTATTTTGTATGCATGATATAATAATTGTCAATACTTGACCTTGCACATGTGTCAAAACATATAGAACTGTACAACACAAAAAGCAAAACTTAATGTAAACTATAGACTTAATAATAATAATAATGTCTCACTATTGCTCCATCAATTGAGATAAATGTATCACACATATGCAACACGTTAACAACAGAGGAAACTATGAAAAGAGAGCAGATGAAAGGGGATATGGGGGACTCTGTACTGTCTATTAAAACTTCTGTAAATTGAACACTACTATAAAAGTAAAGTTTATTAAAGAAAACCCATTTAACTGCCAAAACATCATATAAATCCAAAAGCTCACCAGAGTCATGTGACCATCTTCTGGTTTCAAAGTCTGCCTGGTCCACTGCTGATTCTGTCTCCCTCACAGTTTTGTAAACTTTTCATTTCCTTTTGACAACATCCATGTTGTTTGGAGCAAGATGCAGTACTTAAGTGTTCATGCTGTTGGTTTTCACAGCTTCCTTTTTTGGCTGTATTACTAAGCTATGCTCTGTGTCTTATTTTTGAAGTTATTAGAACGTGGATTTTTCTCAATTTTAATAATAATCTAACAAAAGAGACGTGATTTAGCAAGTATTTGGAAAAACACCCATCTAGAAAAGAAATGAACTTACTACCAGTCATTTACATCATTGTTTAGATTTGTATCAGTCACCAGTAATTTTTTTGTGTGTTAAGACCTTTTTCATGCTATGATGCTAAACTGCATCTTTCTTTGAGTCTTAAAAAAGCCATTATCTAAACTTTGATCAAGATTCCTGTGACAGATTGATTTCCACAAGTACTTCCTCATGATTTCCCTGAAAGATGACTTGATATTGGTGATAAAGGAAAAGGAGACAGGGTGGGATGTTTTATTTTTGTCCTGTTGCTGTAACAAATTACTGCAAAGTTGATGATTTAAAGCAACACAAATATATGATGTTACGATTCTTAAGGTCAAACATTCAAAGTAAGTTTTCACTAAAATCAAGGTGTAGGCAAGACTTTCTTCTTTCTGTAGGCTTCAGGAGAGAATCTGTTTTTTGTTTTGTTTTGTTTTAATTTGTCTAGTTTATAGAGATAACTCATATTCCTTGACTTGTAGCCCCTTCCTCCATCTACAAATCATATTATTCAAACCTACTCTTCACCATCACATGACCTTTTCTGACTACAATCCTCTTGCCTCTCTTTTACAAAGACATTTCTGGTGACTATACTGGTTCAGCCAGGGTATTCTAGGAAAAGAGCTCCACATCAAGATCTTTAACTTAATCACATATGCCAAGTCCCTTTTGCCAGCTCTCTTTCCTGAGGATTGGGATGTTGACATTTTTGAGAGTCCACTGTGCAGTGGGCACAGGTGACTTATCAGATTGAGGAATTAAATAGAGTTATGGGAAATACAAGAATTAAAAAACCAGAAGAGAATCCCAATAATGGAGAAGGGAAGAACCAAATGTGTGTTAGGGAAGCTCAAGTATAAGACTTAGTATAGAGGGTTATTTTAATAAAATTTATTATCAAGAAGATTCTTGTAGAGATGTCATTTGACATACAGAACATACGGGTTTGAGGTGCCTTCATTATGCTTACTTGGCAATTATAATAATTAATATGGAAAATAATTTTCAATTTGGTTTATCATGCAGCCCTGTTTGTTTTGTGGATTCCTACAGTACAGGATTTTCAGGGGAAAGGATTAGATATGTGATTTGACTGTAGCATGTAAATTTTGTCTTTTGTTTCCTGCCTATGTTCAATTTATGAACAGAAAAGTTGCATGGTTCTTCAAAGGTTCAATGTAAATTTTTTTCTTTCATTTTTCCCCAAGAAATAATTGATTATAATAAGCATGATAGGGTTTACAGGAAGTGCTCTTTTAACAAATCATAATGTTGTTTTATGTCAAGCAATGAGTTTGAGAGTAGAGACAAACTTAGGTTTATGCTCCTGCTACTTAGTAAATATAATTGAAAATTTCATCCATTTCTCAATTTTGTCGTCTAAAATATGGGTATACTAAGGCCTTCCTTTTTAGTATTTTTTATAATAAAATGGGATTATATATAAAAAGCACCCAAGATACTATATTATTATATGTTAAGTATTATGTTATATATTAAGTGACTCTACTGGCTCAGTAAATAATCATTATAGTTCAGTAAATACAGGATATCTATTAATCTATTCACCCATTTTGCTAATACTTACAATATGTTAGAGAGCAGGCTGGAGCTGGTGAAATCCATAATACATGTAAAAATAGAGTGAAGTCTTCTTTGTGGATGCCAAACACTGAATTCCTACTAAAAGCTCAGTTTCTGATTACTGTGTAACTCATAAATACATGGGGCAATGACACAAAGCATCTTCAATGAAATTTCTGACTCTCCACTTAGTGAGGGTGGGCGGGGGGAGAAAATGAAGAGGTACAAATTGATATGGTGGTGCTTAAAGGCAGCACTGAGAGCATAGTGCTCCCAGAGGAGAAATGCTTACTGGAGAAGGGTTTCCGAATTCCTTCCAGAAGACAAAGTGGGAGAAATACACTGCCAGGAACTAGAACATTATATATATGAAGGAAGAGGATAAAAGAGGCTTAACCTGGGAGGTAAGGGAGGTTTAAAAACATTTATCTGGATATCAGATAACATGGTAGAGTAGACACTTTCAAGAGTCTATTCCTCCTCAGAAGCACCAGAATCAGTAATAAACAATTACAATAACTTGTATCACAACCCTAGAAAACAGGTTTATACCATCCAGGATGGCGCTGAATCAAGGAAAGGGCCACTTTAGAGTGGTAGAAAGCTTTGTAGCATTTTTATTTGTTCTTGCCCTACCCTTCCCTGGTTCTCAGTGGTCTTAAAAGGACAGCCCCTACTAGCAGTGTGGGATGATGGTCACTGGTTCTGGAGGGCGCAAAGCAGACTTTATTTGCAAATATTTGGAATTTCTTTCTTCTTTTTATTAGAGACAGAGTCTCATTCTATCACCTAGGCTGGAGTGCAGTGGCACAAATACAGCTCGCTACAGCCTCAAACTCCTAGGCTCAAGCGACCCTCCCACCTCAGCCTCCTGAGTAGCTGGGACTAGAGGCATGCACCACCACACCTGGCTAATTTTTAAATTTTCTATAGAGAAGGAGTCTCACTATGTTGCCCAGGCTGGTCTTGAACCACTGGCCTCAAGTGATTCGCCTCGGCCTCCCAAAGTGCTGAGATTCCGGGCCACCGCACCCGGGTTTTTTTTGGTTTGGTTTTGTTTTCTATTCTAACCCATCTGAGGACTACCTGAAAGACTGACACAGGGTGACCTTCTCTATTTCACACAATTCAGAACTCATCTGGGCTAGAAAGGCAAAGTATTTACTTGAGAATACAATCACCATCACATATTGATGGTGATATGTTCTGAGAAATGTGTTGTTAGGAGATTTCATCATTGTGTAAACACCACAGCAGGTACTTACCTGACCCAGTTGGTACAGTCTACCACACACCTACGCTCCATTGTACAGCTTATCGCTCCTAGCGATCAATCTGTACAGCGGATTACTGTGCTGAATACTGTAGGCAATGGTAACATAAAGGAAGCTGTGTGTCTAAACATACCCAAACACTGAAAGAATTAGTAAAAACATAGTATAAAATTTTTTAAAAATTGTACACCTGTATAAGGCACTTACAATGAGTGGAGCTTGCAGGACTGAAAGTTGCTCTGGGTGAGTCAGTGAGTGAGTGGTGACTGAATGTGAAGGCCTAAGACATTACTGCACCCTACTGTAGGCTTTACAGGCACTTTACACTTAGATTACACTACATTTATGAAAAAAATTTTTACTTCAATAATAAATTAACCTTAGCTTACTGTATAAACCTTTCAATTTTTTAACTTTTTTACTCTGTAAAAACATTGGCTTAAAACAGAATCACATTGTACCCTTATTTCTTTATAGTTAGTCTACAAGTTTTTGTTTTTTTACTCTTTCTAATTTCAATTTTTTAATACTTTTACAGCTTTTTGTTACAAAGGAAGCCACAAGCACACCCATTAGCCTAGGCCTACACAGAGTCAGGGTCTTCAATATCATTGTCTTCCATCCATCTCCACATTTTCTCCCACTGAAAGGTCTTCAGAGCAAGAACACACATGGAGCTGTCATCTCCTATAACGATACCTTTTCCTGGATCTGCCTGATGATGTTTTATAGTAAACTTTTTTTTTTTTTTAAGTAGGAGTGCACTAATATGTAATGATTACAAATACAGTAAATTCGTAAACCAGTAACAGTTGTTTTCATATTACCAAGTATTATGTGTTGTACATAATTGTATGTTTTATACTTTTATATAACTGGCAGAGCAATAGGTTTGTTTACAATGGTGTCCCCACATATAAATGAGTAATGCATTGTGCTATGATGCTACAACAGCTAGGATGTCATTGGGTAATAGGAATTTTTCAGCTCCTTTATATTCTTATGAGACCATCATTGTATATATGGTATATTAACTGAAACGTTGTTGTTTGGCATTTAACTCTATGTAAGGTGGAAAAACAATCCGGAGATGTCTGGGACAACTGACTGTGGTTGACTCATACAGTAGAATGCCAAAAACCGAAGAGAAAAAGACGTGGGGAGAAGTTCCTTGGGAAGCTAAGGTATTCAAAAGCACTCACGTGTACTGGGAGTCTAGAAGGCAACATTCATGTCCGGAGATGGGTGCTGCTCAGAAAAGATCTGAGAAGACCCTAAGCTTTTCACATCTGGATGATTTCTAGGCTCAGAGCAAGCAGGCAGTGAAAGTTAAAGCAGAGTTATAAACAGTCCTGCTAGGCGTTGGAGGAATGCCCCAGCACAGACTCAATCTGTAAAGACTGGAAAAGGTTTGTCGTTTTTATTTTCTTGTTCCTTTCTTTCATCATTTTGTTTTCTCTCTGTTTTGTTGTTTTTTTGCTTATTTTCTGGCTCCTACTGTTTAAGGAAATCACTCACAAAATGACAGACACTTCAGAGATGACAAACCAAAAATAGAGACCTTAAAAAAAGGAAAAATCAGTAAACAGTCCTACAGCTACAGCCTACAGAAAGCAATAAAAACAAACTCTGTGGAAGGAGAAGAATCAGATTTATAGAGGTACTGCATTATAGTATGCAAAATGTCCCATTTTCAACAAAAGTTAAGGCCTATTCACAGATGAGATCAACAGAAATTGTCCCTAAGAAAGCAGATTTTGGAATTATAGACAAATATTTTAAATCAAGCATTTTGAATATGTTCAAAGTGCTAAGGAAAACCATTGGTCAGTTTGATTTTTGACAAAGGTGTAAAGCCCATTCAACTGGGAAGAAATAGTATCTTCCAAAATTTGTCAAGGGACAACTGGACAACTGAATACATACACACACACACACATACACACACACACACACACACACACACACACACACAAATGAAGTTAGATTCCTACATCATACCACATACAAAAAGTTAATGTAAATGGGTCAAGGACCTAAATATAAGAAGAGAAGACATAGTTTTTTAGAAGAAAACATAGGATTAAATCTCTATGACCTTTGATTTGGCAATGGATCCTTAGCTATGACATGGAAAGTACAAATATTAAAATTAAAAAACATAAATTAGATATCATCAAAATTTCTTATGCATCAAATGATATCACAAAAGTGAAAAGGCCATGTAAAAATTGCAAATCACATAGTTGATAAAGAATTCAGAATATATAACAAATTCTTACAACCCAACAGCAAAAAGACAAGGAATCCAAATGAAAAACAAATAGGCAAAGGCTTTGAGTTGATATCTCTCCAAACAAGATATATGATACAATGTCCAGCAAGCATATAAAAAGATGCTTAACATCTTTATTCATTATGAAAATGAAAATCAAAACCATAATGATGTACTACTTCACAAGAGTAGTATGTCTATAATAAAACAAATAATAAAAGAGAAAATAAATGTTGATGAAGGTGTGGGAAAATTGGAACCTTTGCACTGGTGGAAACAAAATTATACAGCCTCTGTGCAAAATAGTTTGGTGGTTCCTTAAAAAGTTAAACATGGAATTATCTTATGACTCAACATACGTACATTTAGAAATGTACTGTACAAAATTGAAAAGAGGTTCTCAAGCAAATGTAAATACGTGCATGATCATAGCAGCACTTTTCATAATATTTAAATGATGGAAACAGCTCAAATAGCCATTAATGAAGAAATGTTGTGTATAAATGCAATGGAATATTACATCACTGTAAAAGGAATGAAGTGCTCTAAAACCAGAAATACCATTTGACCCAGCCATCCCATTACTGGGTATATACGTAAAGAATTATAGATCATTCTACTATAAGGACACATGCACATGTATGTTTATTGTGGCACTATTCACAATAGCAAAGACTTGGAACCAACCCAAATACCAATCAATAATAGACTGGATAAAGAAAATGAGGCACATATACATCATGGAATACCATGCAGCCATAAAAAAGGATAAGTTCATGTCCTTTGCCAGGGATATGGATGAAGCTGGAAACCATCATTCTCAGCAAAGTAACACAGGAACAGAAAACCAAACACCACATGTTCTCACTCATAAGTGAGAGTTGAACAATGAGAATGCATGGACACAGGGAGGGGAACATCACACACTGGGGCCTGTCGGGGGGTGGGGGGCTGGGGGAGGGATAGCATTAGGAGAAATACCTAATGTAGATGACTGGTTGATGGGTGCAGCAAACCACCATGGCATGGGTATACCTATGTAATAAACCTGCACATTCTGCATATGTGCCCTAGAACTTAAGAGTATAAATTTTTAAAAATAGGGGGAAAAAAAAAGAAAGAAAAGCAATGCATACTGCCATGAACCTCAAAAAACAGGTTAAGTGAAAAAGTCAGACAAAAAAGGTGACATATTGTGTGATTACACTTACATGAAATGTTCATAACAGGTCACTCATTAAGATGGAATGCAGATCTGCAGTTGCCAGGGCCTGGGAAACATGGGGGTAGGTAGTATATTCCTAAAAGTACATATGTTGGGTCATGAGGTAAAGGGCACTGGCTTCTTTTGGTGGGTGATGAAGGAAATAATGTATACAGTGTTCCATTTCCAAGACAAAGTGCCTTGAAACAACTTAGGTCAGCAAACTATAGAAGAAACAGGATATACTAGGCCCCTACTTGGATAGCTGATGCCTGCTTGTCGCCTTCCGTTTCACTCCTCTCTTCCTCTTTCCACCTTAATTGCTCTCACCCAAACCGAAGTTTAGTCTAAGATAAAAGTCTACTAGTCTGCAAAATAGCTCGTTTTGTCTGTTCTTATCAGCTGGCCAGGTACATAGGTTGTAAGTCAAATACTTAAAGAGCCCCTGAGCTAGCTGGGAACACAGTGCATTGTGGGATGCAACAAAATGCAGCAGGGCAATCCTAAAGAAAACACCTAAAGCCCCTACCCAACAACCAATAGGTGATGTCTGGGAAGATTGTGACCCCATAGTACTCAGTCCGTGAGGAACCAGGGGAGGGACCTGAGCACTAGGGAATAAATCGTGTGTTGTAAAGGTACTGAGTGTGCCTACGCATCAGACACCCGATCTTGCAAGACAGTCATTAAAAGTCTCACTTTTGCTGTCCTCCAGGTCTCTGAGTCTATTCTTTGGGTTTGGACAGGTGAGTTTGTGTCTCACAACCTGGTGGTCCATTTGCGGAACTCTGTCTGCATGGAGTTGGACTCCAGCTGAGAGGGGAGACATGTCCCACCTGATTTAGGTGGCCCGCTCTGTTTGGGTGTCCTGGCTTCCTGCAGAAGCCATAGACAAACACAAGACTGTTATGCAGCACAAAAAGAAGTGACACGGGGAAAAGCAGGCACTGCAGCAACCAGGCAACCTCGTGCACCAGCCAAGGTAGGAAAATGGGACTGTAAGAACTGCCTTGGTGGCTGGGCATTTTTGGAGGTCTCAGGGTGTGCAAGAAACATCCAGTAAGGGGGCACTGAGTACGCAGGGAAAAGCTCAGACACAGAGATTCACTGAAAATGGGAAACAAGAATTCTAGGCCTAGGAAACAGAGGAAAGAAGGAACTAAAGAGCAGCCCCCTGAAATTCCCCCGAATAGTTAGTTGGGGGGAATGCTGCAGGTTTGGAGAGAGAACGCTCGAACTAGGGACAAGGAAAAGCAAAGGATGATGAAGTATTGCTGTTTTATCTGGCCCAAAGAGCCCATTCATCAGCCTTTGCTTTTTTGGCCTATGTTTGACTCAGAGGAGGATTAGGTGTGCCAAGCTTTAACTCTCTATGTAAATGATAAAACCCCCTCCTCATAAGAGGAGACGGGTTATTCTCTTTGTTGCATTAGTGAGTTAACCCCCGTGCTCCACCTTAAAGAGGAAGAAAAAGAGCATAGTAAAGAGCCCTTGCCAAGTGAAAAGCCCTGGGATCCCCTAACACACCTGCCCCTCCCCCATACATCTCAAAATGTAGAGGACAGGGAGATCAGGAGCAGCAGGAGAGCCAGAGGAAGAGGAATCTGGGGCCACGAAGGGGCTAAACCCAGTACTCCCTTATATCCTTGCCAAACTTGAAGAAAGAATTAGAACAATGTAAGAAAGACTGAGAATTTTCCTATTCCTTCTAAACAGCAGATGTCTAATATCTGTCCTCCGAGAGAAGTCCCTATGGACAGGGAGAAGTTGGATTTGTGAGTGCACCTTTAACAAGTACTGAGTTTAGGAATTTTAAAAAGGAAATGAGGCCACTCTTGGAAGACTTACTCGGCTTAGCACAGCAGCTACATCAACTTTTAGGACCCAGCTTGTATACTTGATGAGATGATGTCAATCATGAATATTGTGTTTACTGGGGAACAGAGGGCAATGATCAGAAGGACAGCCATGACCATTTGGGAGAGACACCATCCTCCTGAGCAAGGAGTCCTGGCAGCTGAGCAGAAGTTCCCAAATGAGGATCCTGGATGGGATAATAATTATTCTGGGGATCAGGTCCAAATTCAAGACCTTAAGGAGCTAATAATTAGAGGGATTTAAGAGTCCACTCCTAGGACATAGAATGTCTCGAGAGCATTAGAAATCCAACAAGAAAAAGAGGAGACTCCCTCTGCATTTCTGCAGAGGCTCAGGGATCAAATGAGAAAATATTCAGGATTAGATCCAGAGGACCCAGTAGGGCAAGGCTTTTTAAAGGTTAATTTTGTCACTAAACCTGGCCTCATATTACTAAGAAGCTATAAAAGATTGATGCATGCAATAGGAAACCAATTAAGGAATTACTAAGGGAAGCTCAGAAGGTTTTTGTTAGAAGAGAGAGAAAGAATTAAGCTGCTGGCCGGGCGCGGTGGCTCAAGCCTGTAATCCCAGCACTTTGGGAGGCCGAGACGGGCGGATCACAAGGTCAGGAGATCAAGACCATCCTGGCTAACACGGTGAAACCCCGTCTCTACTAAAAAATACAAAAAAAAAAAACTAGCCGGGCGAGGTGGCGGGCGCCTGTAGTCCCAGCTACTCGGGAGGCTGAGGCAGGAGAATGGCGTAAACCCGGGAGGCGGAGCTTGCAGTGAGCTGAGATCCGGCCACTGCACTCCAGCCTGGGTGACAGAGCGAGACTCCATCTCAAAAAAAAAAAAAAAAAAAAAAAAAAAAAAAAAAAAAAAAAAAAAAGAATTAAGCTGCTGACCCTGAAGGCTGGGGAAACCCCGCCACGCAGCTGTGTGTGGGAGCTGGCTGCTGAAAGCTGTAGATGAAAGTTGCTGCTGAATCTTTGTCATTTCAGTAGAGCTGACCATCTTTGCAGACAGACAGCAGGGAGCCAGGGCACAGCATGGCTGGGCTCCTGCCCAGAGAGAGAAAGAGAAAGAAACTGAGTGTTAGGGAGAAAGGAAACGGGATGACAAAGAGAGAGGTAGAAGAAGAAAATGAGTGAGAGAGACTGGAAAAGACAGAGATCAAAGAGAGACACAGAAAGTGAGACTGGGGAGTGGGGTAATGTAAAAGAAAGAGTACAAGAGGAAGAAAGAGAGAGAGAGACCGTAAAAGACTGGAGACAAAGAGAAGTGCAAGTAAGCAGTAGCTGCCACAGCCCAGCAGGTAGAGGAGAGTCAGAAGCTAACTTTTGGCAGGGCCCTGGTAGTAAACTCCCCACATCAGGTCAGGAATATATTAAATCAAAGAGCTGGGAAATGGTTGACTGATTCCCAAATTTTAAAATATGAAGCCACATTACTAGAAAAAAATAATAATTTGGTCTTAACAACAAATACTTGCTTGAATCCAGCCAGTTTCTAATGTAAAGTAGAGGAGAGTAAGGAGGCATCAGACCAGAACTGTTTAGATATCGTAAAATATCAAACTAAAGTTAGACTAGACGTAGAGCAATCCCCTCATACGCCATAGGGAATATTAACCAGTCCTCTTGCCTTTCTAGTCAGGGGGCAGAGTTCAATAAGCCTGTGGGAGAACTCTCAACTTGTACCCACATCCTAAACATTTCTGGTGAGTCAAACAAAGGCAACCACTCGGCTCTTCATATACCCCAGGGCTGATGTCTGGTGGTATTGTGGAATGAGGAACCTCTGTGATCTACTGCTGTCCAGTTGGACTGGGACTTGGGCCTTAGTTCAATTGGTTCAAGTGGCCATTCCATTCACCCTGGTATTCCGTAAGATTCCCAAGAATCCACGTGGCCACTGAGGTCAGAAAAATTTAACAAATTCTTTTGATCCCAACATTTATATTGACTCAGTAGGTGTCCCTAGAGGAGTACCTAATGAATTTAAGGCCTGAAATCAAATAGCTGCTGGGTTTGAATCAGCACTCTTCTGGCAGTCAACTATTAATAAAAATGTGGATTGGATTGGTTATATCTATTATAATGAACAAAGATTCATCAACTATACTCTAGATGCTCTCAAAGGAGTGGCTAGCTAGTTAGATGCCACCAGCCAAAAGCCTGGGAGAGCAGACTTACACTAGACATGATCTTAGCAGAGAAAGAAGGCATATGTGTCATGCTGGGTGGAAAGTGTTGCACTTTTAATCCTAACAATACTGCCCCAGATGGAACTATCACAAGCATTACAAGAGGTAACACCTCTAGCCAATAAATTGACAGAAAATGCCAGAATTAATGACCCATTTACTGCTTAGAGAGTTCGTTTGGGAAATGGAAAGCAATGGTGGCCTCCATTCTAACATTCCTTATAATAGTGGCTGAAGTCCTAACAGCTGTAGGGTGTTGCATTATCCCCTGTATTAGAGGGTTAACCCCAAAATTAATCAAAACAGCCATCAACAAACAAATGACCATAACATATCAACCATTATTAGAAATGAAACAAAGGATATGAACAGACATTTCTCAAAAGAAGACATCCATACAGCCAACAGACACATGAAAAAATGCTCGTCATCACTGGCCATCAGAGAAATGCAAATCAAAACCACAATGCGATACCATCTCACACCAGTTAGAATGGCAATCATTAAAAAGTCAGGAAACAACAGGTGCTGGAGAGGATATGGAGAAATAGGAACACTTTTACACTGTTGGTGGGATTGTAAACTAGTTCAACCATTGTGGAAAACAGTATGGCAATTCCTCAAGGATCTAGAACTAGAAATACCATATGACCCAGCCATCCCATTAGTGGGTATATACCCAAAGGATTATAAATCATACTGCTATAAAGACACATGCACACATATGTTTATTGCAGCACTATTCACAATAGCAAAGACTTGGAATCAACCCAAATGTCCATCTGTGACAGACTGGATTAAGAAAATGTGGCACATATACACCATGGAATACTATGCAGCCATAAAAAAGGATGAGTTCGTTTCCTTTGTAGGGACATGGATGCAGCTGGAAACCATCATTCTTAGCAAACTATCGCAAGAACAGAAAACCAAACACCGCATGTTCTCACTCATAGGTGGGAACTGAACAATGAGATCACTTGGACTTGGGAAGGAGAACATCACACACCGGGGCCTATTATGAGGAGGGGGGAGGGGGGATTGCATTGGGAGTCATACCTGACGTAAATGACGAGTTGATGGGTGCTGACGAGTTGATGGGTGCAACACACCAACATGGCACAAGTATATATATGTAACAAATCTGCACGTTGTGCACATGTACCCTAGAACTTAAAGTATAAAAAAATTTAAAAATAAAAAAAAAGATCTACTCTGTTATAATGAAGAGAGTCAACAGCTCTTGAAACGATTTGAGGACCAAAGGACACAAAAATAAATGTGGAAATGGGACCAATAAGAGTAAAAAGTAAAAGAGGAGGGAATTGAAGGAAATAATGTATACGGTGGTCCATTTCCAAGACAAAGTGCCTTGAATCGGCTTAGGTCAGCAAACTACAGAAGAAACAGGATACGCTAGGCCCCCACTTGGATAACCAACACCGTCTTTTCATCCTCCCACTTCCTCACCACCTCCCCTGTAACCTTAGTTGCCCTCCCTGGAACCAAAGAAGTTTAGTCTAAGATGAAAGTTTACTAGGCTGCAAAATAGCTTGTTTTGTCTGTTCTTCTCAGCCGGCCCAGCCACTTAGGTCATAAGTCACATTTGAAGAGTCCCTGAGCTAACTAGGGTTGCAGTGTACTATGAGATGCAACCAAATGCAGCAAGACAACCCTAAAGAAAACACCTAAAGCCCCTGCCCAACAACCAATCGGTGACGTCCAGGAAGACTGTGATCCCATAGTACTCAGCCTATGAGGAACCAGAGGAGGAACCTACACTTGTTGAAACTATGCTGGGGGTGCCTGCCCATCAGACACCTGCAAGACCGTCATTAAGTCTCACTTTCACTGTTCTCTGGGTCTCTGAGTCTTTGGGTTTGGACAGGTGAGCTTGTTTCTCACAGGTGATAAAAATATTTTGGATTTTTATCACAAAGTGATGTTGGGAATTATCAAAAACTTTTTCTAAATCTATTGATTTGATCATATGAGTTTTGTTTTTGGTTGTGTTTATGTGCTGAATCACATTTATTGACTTGTGTATGTTGAACCAATCTTGCATTTCAACAATGAAGCCTAGTTGGTCAGGGTGAATCAAGTTTTTGATATGCCATTGAATTCAGTTTGCCGGTATTTTGTGGAGGATTCTTGTGTCCATGTTCATCGGGGATACTGGTCTGTCATTTTCTTTTGTGTGTGGTTTCTTTGCCAGGTTTTGGTGTCAGAGTGATACTGGCTTCACAGAATGAGTTGGGGAGAAGTCCCTCCTCCTCAGTTTTTTGGATTAGTTTCAGCTGAATTAAGACCAGCTATTCTTTGTGCATCTGGTAGAATTTGGCTCTGAATCCATCTGGTCCAGGCCTTTTTATAGTTAGTAGGTTTATTATAATTTAAATGATTCATTATAATAACGAAATGCTAATGGGTACCACCTCACTTATAAAACCCAGCTTATTTAAATGGTATTACTTCTGAGGAGTGTTTTCTGAATATCCACATCTTCATAACTTATTTCCCTGTTCCCTGATCATGTAACACTTTATCTAAACCAGCATAGTCCAACAGGAACCACATATGCAATTTTAAAATATTCTTATAGTCATGCTAAAAAATAAGTCAAAACAATATGGCATAATTAATTTTATTGATATATTGATTTAACGTTAACACATTGTTTCCACATATAACCAATATAATAATATTAATGATATAGTTTATGTTCTTGTTCATAAATTAATTCTTCTAAAGTAGGTGTGTATTTTAAGCTACATCAAATCTCAATTCACACTTGTGAGTAGTGGCTTCCACAGTTAGACCACTAAAATGATATATAATGAATGAAGTATGTTATTGTAGTTACTGAGAAATTAAAAAGTCATCAACCTATATCTCACTACCCAATATGAAAATATACAGCTAATAGAAGTGGTCATGAAGTCTTATACTAACATAGAAAATATATGGCTTAAATTTTTAGTAGAAAAGTTTGAATGTACAGGATAATCATAACTATGAAAACAACACATGCATTTGTCTCCTTTTCTCCCTTTCTTTCTTTGTTCCTTCCTTCCTTTCTTCTTTTCTTCCTTCCTTCATTGTTTTGTTTTGGAAAGAATTCATAAGTTACTGACATAAATTTACTTCAGACACAGGTGCCTTCTTATGTATGGCATTATGAAAACTGTATTCAATGGCACACTTACATTGGTTTGTAAATTTACATTCACATATTAAATGTTTTAAAGTACCTATGCCATTATTACTAGTGGGCATCATTTTTAAATTTCTTAATGTTCCATTTTAATTTGTGTTATCTCTCAATTATTAAATTGTCTCGTTACTATTTACTATTTAATTGCCTTTATTTTGTTGTGCTGGGTCCGTTTTTAGGTAGAACACGCAAGAATTATTTCTAAGATGTGTCCACTACTTGAACTTCTTTCTCATTAAATGTTTGATATTTATTTTTTATTATCTAAATGTAGAGAAAATATTGTTTGGTTTTTGTTCTTTTAAAAAATGATATAATCAGCCGGGCACGGTGGTTCATGCCTGTAATCCCAGCCCTTTGGGACGTCGAGGCGGGTGGATCATGAGGTCAGGAGATGGAGACCATCCTGGTTAACACAGTGAAACCCCGTCTCTACTAAAAATACAAAAAATTAGCAGGGCATGGTGGCGGGTGCCTGTAGTCCCAGCTACTCGGGAGGTTGAGGCAGGAGAATGGCGTGGACCCGGGAGGCGGAGGCTGCAGTGAGCAGAGATTGCACCACTGCACTCCAGCCTGGGCAACCGAGCGAGACTCCGTCTCAGAAAAAATAAATAATAATCATCATCATAAAATAACAATAATAACATAATCATTTATGTTATTAATATGATCCAAATGCAGGGCTCATGCCTGTAATCCTAGCACTTTGGGAGGCAGAAGGGGGTTGACTGTTTTAACCTAGGAATTTGAGACCAGCCTAGGCAATAAGACAAAACCCGTCTGTACACAAAAATAAAAAAATTTAGTTGAGTGTGGTGGTGCTGCCTGTATTCCTAGCTTCCAGGGAGACTGATGTGAAAGGATCACTTGAGCCTGGGAAATCAAGGTTGCAGTGAGCTGTGATCATGCACTGCACTCTGGTCTGGGCTACAGGAGTGATGTCCTGTCTCAAAAAACAAACGAAAAATAAATAAATATTTATGACTATAAAGTTGCCCCTATATATTTTCTCAGGGGCAAATTTACAGTCATTAATTCTCTCTCTAGAGCGTGTGTGTGTGTGTGTGTGTGTGTGTGTGTGTGTATCGAGAGAGAGAGCATATTATACCTATTTTATACAGATATTCCTCCACTTTTAATGGGATTATGTCCCTGTAAACCCATTGTAATTCAAAAATATTATAAGCAAACTATACATTTAATACCCACCCATCATAAAATAGAAATATTATGTCAGGGAACTTCTGCACATTACACACACACACACACACACACACACACACACACACACGTGTGTTCTATATCACACTTGTTTTTTGCTAAATGGTATATTATTGATGGTTCAATTATTTTGTAATTCTTTACAAAATAGGTAAATATTAGTATCCCCATGGAGCATGGATTTTAAAAAAGATAATAAAATAAGTGTTGGAGCAAAGCAGTGACAAGTACTGTACAAAGGAATGAAAACAGAGGCTCTCTATGAATATATGAATAGGGGTACAGGGGTACTGCTTGCAGTGATAATTAGAGTGATTATGGTATGCCTCACTGGGAAGTTGAAATTTAAGTTAAAAAAAAAAAAAGAGCAATTCAGGCAGAGAACAGTAGAGCAGAGACCTTAAGGCTGCTGTGTTCAAAGAATACTCAGGCCAGTTGCTGGAGATGGCTGAGCATGACAGAATCACAGAAGAGCGGATACAAGGAGATGAGATTGGCTTACTCTTGTAAGACCTTGAAGCCATCATAGTGGCGCTCGCTTTTACTCTGAAGTGAGGAGTGATATCAGGGGCTGTGTATACACGTAAAATGACCTGACTTCTATTTTAAAGGATTCTCTTATCAGATGTGTTGGGAATACACTTGTAGTGGGTAAGACTAGAAACAAGGTGCTTTAATAGAAGTGCACAATAATCCTGGAGAGAGATGACGATTCATAGGAAGGCATAAAGAATGGAGGTACACAAAAGTGCTTGGATTCTAGATACAGTTTAAAGGTAGAAATGGCCATAAAATATGCTCTATGTTATTTCTGACTTTTTAAAATTAATAAGCTGTTGCTTGAGGGAAAGTTTACAGTAAAAGTTCTACAGACACTTGAAAAAATGTAATTTTTTATTGATAAAATGTAAAATTTAAGAATTTCTATTATTTAATCTTATTTATATTATTCAAATACTCTGGGGCCAAATTTAAATTTTATCTTCTTGGTTTGTTATAAACAAAAGCTCATTTATTAATCACTCTGCTATGTAGTATTCTTATTGATTTCTCCATGCATGCTCACCAAATTTTGCTTTGCACATTTTAGTACTATGTTATTTGACACAAAATAGATTTATGAGTTGTATTTTCTTCGTGGTTTCTAGCTTTTATCAACATAAAATTCTACTATCCACTGTAAATATTTGTATTACTTTTTGAAGAATTTTGTTGTTCAACTTCATCTGATATATTTCCTCATACTTTATTTTTAGCATTTTTTATTTCAGGTATAGCACTGGCAAGAAACATACAGATTACCTTGTTTAAAATGCTCCATAGGCATGCTTACCTCAGTATAAAACATGAGTCACAGAATTTTTAGCACTTGTGCTTGTAAGAAAGTGGGCTATAAAATAACTCAACAACATGTGGACCACCACACCAGGTATAATTACTAGTACAAAAACATTGGTTAACATTTTTGAAAGAATAGTGTAAAAAAATTAAAATAACTTGTGATGGCTGATATTGAGTGTCAACTTGATTGGATTGAAGGATACAAAGTATTGTTCCTGGGTATGTCTTTGAGCTTGTTGCCAAAGGAGATTAACATTTGTGTCAGTGAGCTGGGAGAAGGGGACCCACCCTCAACCTGTGTGGGCACCATCTAATCAGCTGCCAGTGTGGCTAGAATAAAGCAAGCAGAAGAACATGAAAAAACTAGACTGGCTAAGCCTCCTGGCCTACATCTTCCTCCCATGCTGGATGCTTCCTGCCCTCAAACATCGGACTCCAAGTTCTTCAGCTTTGGGACTCTTGGACCTTCGACCACAGACTGAATGCTTTTCTGTAGGCTTCCCTTTTTTGGAGGTTTTGGGATTTAGACGAGCTTCCTTGCTCTTCAGCTTGCAGACAGTCTATTGTGGGACCTCATCTTGTGACAGTGTGAGTCAGTACTCCTTAATAAACTCCCCTTTATGTATACATCTATCCTGTTAGTTCTGTCCCTCTAGAGAACCCTAATGCGTAACTCCTGGTCAAAATTCTCAGAAAGTGACTATAATACATGACCACAATATTCCTTAAATTATGAACTCTTTGATTCCATGGATTCAGTAGCTGGTCTAAACTCTGCAGACTATTTCAAGAAAAGACCATAATTATTATACCCTGTATTAAAAAAAAAAAATCACTCTGTCCATATGACTCATACTTTCTTTTCAGCTCAAATATTCTGAATCTATTCGGATTTTGATCACAGATAATGTATATTTTGATTGTCCTGATTTCCTTTAACAATATACACATACGTGTATACAGATGTACACATATGTATATATAAATTACAATCACATATATGTGTATATATATGTGATTGTAATTTCCAATGTGATGATGATGTTTCTTAAACTGATTAAATCACACTTCGGCATATACTTTTCTTTAGTCAATAAGTATGAATAGAACTAACATATAGTGCATCTAAGCAGAAGCTTTAAGTTTCATTGCATAAATACAGCATTATTTATTCTTCTCTTATATTAACCTTTTCCACATTAGGGCAGTTCCATAGCTTACATCCCAGGATGAAGAATATATATGTAGCTTGACCACAATGGAAACATGATATGAGAAAGAAATAATGTTATTTTTATAAGCCGTCAATTTTTGTGCCTGTGTCATTTTGTTTTGTTCTACTGCTTTGGCACAAACTAGTGAAGCAAATATGGAAATTTTTTGCCAGAAGTTGGGTTCTCTATCATAACAAAGTAAAATATGCAATTTTTGTTTCAAGGTCAGGGAATCCATGCTTAAAAAATATTATTGTAGACTAGAAAGAAGATAATTCATATTATGTGGTGACAAAATGTTTGGATGTCACTAACAATCTTATGGAAACCAAACTATTTAATGTGCTAAATAAGTTTGCGGCTCTTGGTGAAGAGTTGGAGAAATTACTGATATGAATTGAATGCTTCTGATTGCATTTAATATGATTAATCAAGAAGTGGAACTCACAAAAGGAACTGGTACATACTAAGCAGGGACTAAAGGGAACACGCACTCTAGACTTGCAGAGTTGAAAGATATGGCTGATATTCATTTACAGTTGGGGAGAGATAAAGCCATAAAGGTCTTTAAGCAACAAAGTATTATTAAAACCCAGATTATTGCATAGGACCAAATATACTGTGTTGCAATCACAGCCTTTGTTAAAACATCTGAATAGATTTACCTGTGAAAAAATATCACTCAGAAAAAATAAAAAGCAAAAACAAAAACTAAAGTTTGGCTCTCCCACAAAATCCTGGTAAGTTCAGTGTGCAAGTTACAACTAAACTTGAAGTTAGAGGCATGTATGGAAAAGAACTGTCAGTAAAACAGTCACACAGAATGGATTGTAAAGAATCAAGTAGACAAAAGACCAACTGTGTTTTGAGAGGCTTCTACCGTGCAATGAACCACAAATCTGAATCAAAAGATACAGTAACAATTCAAGACATAATTTCCCTGGTAGGACATTAATTTTCTTACTGAAAAGCATCAGTCTGAGAAAGCTTCTTATCCACCTATGCTTCAATGTCCTCTTCAGATGTGAACAAGAATAACAGGAAGGGAAGGTCCTCAGAGAGGGTAGAGACATGGTCCATGAAGTACAATGGCAGAGGAACGACACTGGGGAGAAGACACTTAATCAATAAACATGACCCATCTCTGTAACCTCTCAAAATCTGCTCATCAGAATTTCGTAAATACTATGGACCAGTGATTTCCATGTGGTTTGCCTTATTTTTATAGTGGGTGTGGTAAGTATAACTAGACTGTCTCTAGTCTACTATTTGATGCTAGAAGAGTAGGGACACATAGCTAGGAACCACATCTGAGCAAGATGATAAGACCACTTGACTCTGAGCCTGACTCCGTGATTATATGACATTGTTGAATTTATTTTTTCTCTTGGGTAGAAGGGGTGAGTACAATCTGCATGTACTTGTGATGAACAAGATGGACCATTTTAGGTTGTAGTGCAAATTCCAGGTATTCTTTGCTTCTAAGAGTGGATTTTAACTTTCTAGACTATTATCATCAGTATTTTCATGTGGCTTTCTTTGGATCCACAAATTATTACAAAAAAAATCACATTCTACTTGCAAGCAGAAGTTGTAAGGACAAGTCCATGCTATCTCATCCCGTTTTAATTGTAAGCTCCAGACAGAGGCTGTTCTGTGAATCTGGATTTCAAAATGAAGACTAACTATAATGAAACTGTGACATGAAAAATAAACTTTTGTTTTTATAATCCAATTAAATGTAGGGATTCTTGATAACCAAAGCATAGTCAAGTAAAAGCTAACCAGTATATGAGCCCACCACAGACTCCAATTCATTTGATTCATCCCAGGGAAAAATAATAAACCTTAAGAAAATGTCTTTTTGATTTCTTCCCAAAGATGTTTGATTTGAAGCATCTTTATTTCCCATCTCTCTCGACATATTCTGAAAAATTAGGGAAACTAATTAAATAAATAAAAAAACACTAAACCTAATAATTACATGACTAGAATGCTAGAACCCCATATTACAGATTAACTTAAAAGTAAGTATTAATGTTCCAAAGTCAACTCACTGACTATTTAACTCATAGAATTGATCTGAATAGACTCATAGGCCAGGAAAGAAGGGGTCAGCCTTGCTGGCCATGGTGGAATTCCTCAGGACACATGGACTTGGAGAAGTTATGCAGTGAGACCACACTCAGCCTGGCTTCCATCACTGACCTAGCTTCTCATTGAGAGAGCATTTCAGGATAGAGACAGGTTGGGATAAGGGGGTTCTGATGGTGAGAGTGCAGAACAGAGTCTGAGATTTACTGTCACTGGCAGCAGAGTAACAACCGAAGAAATACAGTGGGCAGCATATAGAGGGACACAGTAAAAATGAGAAATAATACGATGTAAAATGAATATTTAGAGAAATGAAAGATACAAAAGACAATGGAGATTCAAAATACAATTAGTAGTTTTGATGAAGAGAACAAAGATAACTGATACACAAAGAGACATATGTAATCATGTCCATTGAATGTAAGATATAGGTATTTCTGAAGTAGTAATTTTGGTGATTTTTCTTTTCTTTCTTTTACTTATCTTGTTTCATTATTTCTGCTTTTGCTATTCTCTTTTATAATGAATATGAATCATTTAAAAATTAAATCATCCTTCTAAAATGAATTGACTGCTTTGGAAAGAAGTGAAGAAGCAAGATTATCAGAAAAGCCTAGGGGCTGCATGCTGACCCTCTCTTCCTGTCTGGGTGCTCTTCCAGTCAGCAGGGGCTCCCTGGAGGCTCTCTCTGGACCTCACATTCAGCTGCGTAACAAATGGCTTTGCCTAGTTGATTTCTGAACTACCTTAAGTCTCTGTGCTCTGTGGTTCTAAGTAGATTTCCAGTGGCTTGCAGAATTAAATCGTGGTTGAAATAATAAAAAGAAAATGCACTTTGGAAATTGGGAAGACAAATAGTCAAGATTAAAAATATATATATATATTTTGGCTGCCTTTCAAAATTTGTATTATTATATTGATTAAAAGAGAACATATGAATTGTACTTTAATCAGTGTCCAGTGAACATTACATTGACCTTGGAATCATGGCCAATATCGGAGTGTAGCTCTTCATCAGTTTGATTCAGCAGGCAGAGAAGAGCCAAACGGAGGAGCTATGATTGTGCCTGAAGGCTGGAATTTATTGTATTTTCAGTAAAAACAATTTTTGAAGTAAGATGATGGTTTTCCTCTGAATTGTTTCATTAAAATTTGATCAGAGAGAAGAATGTTTCTATTTAACTCCAGAAAATGTGATTTTGGCTTCCACCCACAGAGAGAAGTTTTCTACAGGGTTGTTCTTGGTTGTGGAGAGAGCCTGTATAAATTGTATTTCCTTGTGAAGTGCTATTCCAAAAATATAGCCATCAGGAACAATACAATGTATTCCTCAAACGTATTTGCCTTAGAAAAAAACTACCTTCTTGCGATAAATTATAGTCCATTTATAATATGTGCTTGCATGCCACTTGAGATGTCCTCAAGTATTTGGTTACACTAAACAGCAGCTGTGCTTAGCTTTGGACCCTTCATTGGGTAAGAAATGTCATTTTCAAACAAATCTTTCTTGTCCATTAAATATTGAGGCTTTCCTACTCTAAGGCTAGAGGCACACTAAATGCACAACTTCCCTATTTACACGTTTTAGAGAGAGGATCTGTCCATGGCTTAGTATTTCATTCTACTGCAGCAAGAATGGTCTAAATTACCTAATCTCAAAAAATGTTTGTTGGTTTTTGAAAGGAAGACTGTCTTTTAAAATCTTAAAGGGACACCAGTTCAATTTCATGCATGTTATTTCTAGCAACAAAACATCATGGGCAGTAAGACTGGTAATATCTTAAAAGAGCAGGACAGAATTCTGCAGGAATCATTATGAGTAAAACTGTGTATTTCTCCCTCTCTCACAGGCTAGCAACAAATCTCAGTGTGTTAAAAAAAACACAGAGTAGCAACAAGCTACACTGTGTTAAACCAACAAACATACAAATAAAAACACTCTTGGCATGATATCTAATGAACACAAATGATTCCATTAAAAAACAAACTTGCATTAGACTTGTTTAATCAGAGCTGGAAAGTTAATGCTAAGGGTGTGTGGTTTAAAATGTAAAACTTTTTTTTTAACATATGGTCTTCCTGCAATCTGACCCCCCCCCCACCACACACACACACACACACACACACACACACACACATACACAGAGAGACACACACAAACACACACATACCATGAACAAACAACAAGTACTTGAGGCACCAGAGTCAGAATATTGGCCCCCATCTTCCTCTTCCCCTTGTGTTACTCCCCTGACCATGTAATGCCATGTGCCAAGAAGAAATCATCTAGGTGAGTACAATCTAATCAGCCTTTTAAATTAGGGGAAAAAGATCAGAGATATCTAAAAAGAAAGAAGGAATCCATGTACCATTACTGGCTTTGAAGATGGAGGGGCCATGAGCCAAGGGATGTGGACAGCATTTACAAGCTCAGAACAACACTGGCGAATAGACAGTAAGGGAGTAGGACTTCATTCATTCTACAACTGCATGGAATTAAATTCATCTTGAATTTGCCTGAAAGTAGATTTTCCCCCAAAGGCTCCGGGTAAGAGCCTGAAATGGTCTAAGTCTAGATTCTCACCTTGTGAAAACCTGACAGAGAAGCCAAATGAGCCATACTATGCCTGGACTTCTCATGGGAGATGGTGAGATAAATGTTTGTTGTTAAGCCCATAAAGTTGTGGTACATTTTACAGAGCAACAGAAAATGAATACAGGAGGCAAATGACTATCTAATAAATACAAGGACATCTTGTTTTCAAAATGAAACTAAGTAATATCACCCATGAGGGTTTTAACATCACCAGCAGCTTTCTACTGCCCAAAAGATGATTTAGAAGTTTTCTTAGTTTTGTTTTTAATAAAATGAACACATTAGCTTTATTTGTATTTACTGAACTCTAGTAGAAGGTGCCTTTTGATGATGAAGGAGATGGAGGATTACCGAATGAGTAAAAAGTAAAGGAAAATAAAAAGGAAAGAGATAAATATGGGATATATAAAGAGTCCATTTGTATAACATTTTTAAAATGACAGAATTATGGAAATGAAGACTATATTACTGGTTGCCAGTGAACAAGGGTGGTGGGTGCAGTGGGGAAGAAGGGAGGTGTAGATATGAAGGAGGAGCATGAAGGGGTTTCTTTATGGTGATGGAACACTTCTGTGTCTTTATTTTAGTGGTAGTTACAAAAATCTATACCTTGGAAAAAACTGCATAGAATTATGAAATCATTTGTATGCATGCACACACACACTCAAATGAGTTAATGTAAAAAAATGATAAAAACTGAATAAAGTTTGTAGTTCAGTTACCTGTATTACACAAGTGTCAATTCTCTGATTTTTATATTGAACAGTGGTCATACAGATGGCACCATTTGAGGATGCTGAGTGAAAGACACCTGGACTTCATGTATGACCTTGTGAGTCTGTAATTATTTCAAAAGTGAATAAATAAATAAATGAACAGTCAACAGCAATGTAAATGTATTCATTTTCTGGTAAATCTTTTGAGTAAGGTGAACCCCAAAGCTGACCCATCTCACAGATATGCAATACAGCAGTTCATTGAACTCCCAGTGAATTCCTGAACTAAGGCACCTAATTTAATCTCCCTACCAATGATCGGAGATGGTTATCAATATGTTCTGATTATAGACAAAATGTATGAATCTTAGAGAAGTGAAATGGCTTATCCAGAATCACAGGTTCACCTTGAACTAAAGGTAATGAACAGAGGACCTTCCTTTGACACATCGTTGCTACTTCGGTGAGCAGTAGAGAAAAATTAAGGATGATGTAGAGGAACTGGGACATAATAGAGTCTCAGAATTCTAGGACTTTGGTAACTACACAGATCATTTTGTCTCTACTCTCCACCCGAGAGTAGGCATAAGAAAAATCAATATATTTATTGAAGGTCATTGGTCTCCCAAAAACTCCTTATGGAGTTGGACTTAGGTGAAAAATAGCTTGGATGATAACCAGAATGTTACATTTATTCATAAAAATGCCCAAATAGGTGGAAATAACCATTGTATTAAAAAAAAAAAAAAAGGCTTCATAGGGTTCCTAAAAACTAACCAGCTCTAACTAGAATTGTAATTGGGAATTCTACATTATTCTGATTCATTGATAGAAACAATTTTCAAGAGTCTTTTTCCATGACCTTCAATAAGCTTTTCTCATATGTTTCCCAGTGAAGACAAGTTTCTGCAGCCTACAGATTTGGTGCACTCCTCCTTTACAGTCTCAACAAGTGGCAGAGGACAGCCTAGTGTTTGGCAGGTATTTAATCAATGATTTGAAGTAAATTAGTCAGTATGGAATTACCATAATTTCGTAAAAATTAATCTTAGTATTGTGCTTAGTAAAAAACAGAGAAATATGGTTGCAATCTACTGAAATAATTTTGAAAACAATATACTCAAATATATAACCAAACGCAGGTCTAAAGGACGCAAAAAGGAATTGCATGTTTACACCCAAAAAAATTCAGTATTACTTTAAAAAGAAAGGAAAAAGAAAGCAGAAAAGAATCAGGTGCAAAAGTTAATTTTGCAAAGGTGTGAAAGAGAGATGCATCCTGTCACCCAAGTTCATTTTACATATTTGGATTTTATAGAAGAAGTTAACCCACAATGAAGAATAAAACAGGTCATTTAAACACATATTTACATATGGAATATGTTACTTCTAAAACCGGCTGAATATATGTAGATGCATGTGTATGTTTAAGAAGTGTAATATAAAATAATAGATGATAAAGTATTACTGAGAAGACGGGTAAAAATTTTCTGGAGTTAAATCTATCGGTTTTTGAATTTGACATCATGAAACTTAAGATAACTTTCCATAAACTGCCTTTGTATTTTCTTGGTTTTATTTTTTGCTAAGAGAGAGCTTTCAACCTCTGCAACCTCCCTTATAACAAAGAAAAATATTTTAAAGAGGTAAAGTCAGTTCAGATAGCAAAAGAATGGATCAAAGCATTTGTTAACATGAATGGGCAGGAGAGAAACTGGAGACCCAAATAAGAACACCTGCAAGACAAGATGGGTTGCATATATTCTGCCTGCAGAGTTCATATATACAGGCATTGCTCCTCTGTGCCATTTAGCAGACTTCCTGGAGAAAGGGATGGATGCGAAGATGTTCATAAAGAGACCAGTCAGTGTATGAAGTGAAATAATAAAACTGTAAATAGACATCCATTTTCAATTTTCAGCATTGGGGATTTCATATTGTTCAACTGATAGTATATGATAGACAATTAAACACATTCAGAAAAATGTGATTCTTTTACTTTACAAGTAGCAAGTACATGGACAATACTTTATCACCATGTTATATATTGGAAAACATGGACATCTTGAAAGGAAACCTACCTAAATTCACATATCAAATCAGGATGCTTTCTTCCCAGCACCGGCAACAAGATTTGTCCCTCCAAAACTAACTTTCTCATTCCTACCCTGCACAAAGTTCATGAAAGAGAGAATTGTTTAACTTTTTTGGGGGGAGATTATTGCACCATTCACTAGTTCTCATTAAAATATTTTTCCTCCTGATTCCCATCTTAAATTTTCCTTTCATAAATTTCTTCCATTACGGCCAGTCCTGCCCAATTTTATGTGACTATATGTGCATTGCTCTTTAAAAATAACCTACCAGATTATTTTAGAGAACAGTATCTGATTACAACACTCAAGGAAGCACAAGCTTTGTACTCATATCCAAGTGGCAGATTCATACTAACGTTTAACGCGTATTCATCATTAAAAAAACCTTTTTATTTTTAATATGAAAAATTTTAATTGTTAATTAAAATTTCAGTAGCATATATCTTGGGAACCTGAAATTCAAAAGGTCTGATAAAATGTAAATGATTTTATATAAATGCTAAAATGGAACCAGGGGTCAGGCATAATTTATCACTGTCACAACTAATCATGGGGATTGTTAATGTGCAACAGGAAAATCGAGATCATTTTATTTACATATATCAAAATATAGTGATGTTGATAAGCATAGAAACATGTTTTTATTGTTCGCATCTTCACAAATGCAGTAGTCCCTCCTTGTACACAAGGAACATGTTCCAACATCCCCAGTGGATGCCTGAAAACACAAATAGCACCAAACTCTAGGTATTAGTCCGTTGTCATGCTGCTGATAAAGACAGACTTGAGACTAGGTGATTTATAAGGAAAAAAGAGGTTTAATGGACTCACAGTTCCACATGGCACATCTTACATGGCGGCAGGCAAGAGAGAATGAGAACCAAGCGAAAGGGGTTTCCTCTTATGAAGTCATCAGATCTCTTGGGACTTTCACTACCATGAGAACAATATACTGAGATACACGGTTTGGGACACAGTCAAACCACAACACTCTACGGGCACTGCTTTTCTGATACATACATGCCCATGACAGAGTATATTTTATAAATTAAGCACAGTAAGAGATTAACAACAACACCTAATAATAAAATCAAACAATCATAACAACATTCCAGCATCACTACTCTTGCACTTTGGGGCCATTATTAAGTCAAATAAGGGTGATCTGCACACAAGCACTGAGACAGCACAACAGGTAATCTCAGATCTCATAACTCAATGACCAAGAGGGCTGCTAAGTGACTCATGGGCTGAGAGCTCTGTCTATGCTGGACAAGGCTCTGATTTACCTCTTGGGCCAGACGGAGCAAGATAGTATTTGTCACCATGATACTCAGAACAACACACAATTTAAAACTTATAAATGGTTTATTTGTGAAAATGTTCCACTTAATATTTTCAGAACTCAGAAACCTCAGAAAACTACTGGTAATGGGGGCTACTATAACCCTCTCTTTACCTTACTTGTTGCAGCTACCACTCCATGTCTTTCCTTCCCTTTTAAAAATGTTTCCTCAAGGACCATATATGCTGCCTCCAGTTGTGCTTGTTTATTTTCTACTGACCCCACTTCAATCAGGCAATAGTCCTCAGAATGCCACAAAAACTGTTCCTATCAACACACTCATGACTTCCACATTATTAAATGTAGTGCTTACTTCTTCTGCCAGCTGAAATTGACATTATCCATCGTTCTCTTCTCCCAGAAAGACTGTCTTCACTTGTTTTCCAGGATACCAGAATGTGTTAGTCCCCTTACCCCCAGTATATGGTCATACCTTTGCAGTTCCATCCTCATCTCTGACCATTAAATGCCGAAATTAAAAACTCAATCTTTGCAGCTTTGCCCACTTCTATCTACTCAACTCTCAGTGATCTTATGACTGTAATTGCAATCTACATGCTTGTATATCCAGGTTTACATCTCCAATCAGACTTGTCCCCTGATCTCCAGACCCTGTATTCAAATGTTCACTCAATGCATCCACTTAGAATGTCTACAACTGAAGTCCTGCTAGGACCCACTCCTGCTCTTCCCACATCCTTTCGCAAGTCAATTAATGACAGCGGAACTTAATGCTCAAGACAAAATTCTGTAATCAATCTTGACTTCTCTTCTCATTTCTTCCACAGTTATCTCTGTGATTCAAACCACAATTACCTATACCTGGTTTGTTAAAAACACCTATTTACTGGTGTTTTACCTTCCATGTATATCTTTCATTAGTCTGTTTTCAACACAATATCCAGATCTAGTTTGTTAAAACATAAATCAGCCATGGTGCTTCTCTACTCGAAATACTCAGCGAGTTCTGCCTTTTGGAATCCAAGCTTACATCCCGATTGGGACCAAGGCTCCATCTGAAAAGCCCTCACTTCACTTTCATCACCTGTCTAAGTTAATCCCTTCTCTTTCCTCGCGTACTGGCTCACTAGACTCCCACTCTTCCTCATAGAGGCCAGGTTTACTCCTGCATCACAATGTTTTCATTTGCTGTTCTCTTTGCCTGGCATGCACCAATATGAACACATAGAGCATCAGAGCTCATGACATCACTTCCTTCAGACCATTTCCAGAATGTCACTTTGAGAATAAGATTATCCCCTGACCATTCTAGCTACATTCCATATACCTTTCTCCTATGCCTTGTAGCTCTGTTCTTGCTTTTTCTCTTTTACACACACCACTGATATGTTTACTATTAATGTTATTTTCTGATTTATCCTCTAGAAAGAATTTAATCTCCACAAGAACAGAGATTTGTCTACTGTCTTTACAGCCACACTACACAGTGGAGAGTTTAACACATAATAGAAATGCAAGAAATATTGGTTGATTGAATGAACTAACTGATGATAACTTATTATTATTATTATTATGATAAAAGAACTTCTAAATAAAAGCTATATGCTTCTGTCTTCCATAATACCCAAATAAATATTTAACAATGGAAAACATATTACTTATTTGGCCATTTAAGTAGTAACACACTTTTTATTTAGCAATACAAACAAATGCAGCCATCCTTTGAATAGATGACTTTGTCTGTTTATTTCACTGTCATTCAGAAAATGCATTTATGCACCAATTTAGCATTAAGAAATTGGGTAATACTAACTTTTTAATTATAATCACTATAGACATAAACATATTTTGCTATTTTCTTTGTCCATAGGTTGTTTGCTTTTTCCCTCTCAGCATATTTCTGTGAATTTTTCAGAAGGAGCCCAAATAGAAAGAAATTTGCCTAAGAAATCACAGAAAGCATTTAGTATGTTTATTATTTTTCCAATTTTAGATAACATTTTGGACTTGTCAGACCAAAATTTCTTAGTAGTCCCATAATATTTTAATTTTATATATGATACATTATAAATCTATTTTGCCCTGGTGTTTTTCAGAGCTCTCTTATTATTTAGAATTTTGCCTTTGGACTATAACATGTACTTGCCAAGGCCTCCATTAACCAAATTACTGTTTTGCTCTTAGATGATTCTGGTTACTGGCAAGATTATTTCCTGTGGTAGATAATAAAGATGGGGGGAACTTCTTTTTTGTCTGAAAAGTTGTGACTTCATGAATTCAAAAGAATAATATGAAAACAAATACAATCTTTAAATTTTGTATCAGGTAAAAGAACAATATCTCCTCAAGTTAGAAACCCACTTGGAAGTATTTTACCATGAACCTGATTGAAAAGAGAGGGGCACAGATTCTATTTTCATATGCTTAATATATTAATGTTATGACTATGGGAGGTGGAATGAGTCATCTTTTTAAAAAAATCTTGATAACTGTAATTGTGTAAATAGGAGTGCAACTGGAATTTGATAGGCTGGGGCACGTAACCTGAAAGTACATAATATCTAATACTTTTAGTTTAAACAGCTTAATCAAGTCCTTTTTTCTAATCCCTACCTCGTTGAGTCAACATGATTTTATAAAAACATATTTCACATATTTTTAATGTTTCTGTTAACAATTTATATTTAGTATATACAGACACAGATGGTATTAAAACTAAGTGCCCCTATTTAGCTACTCTGCTCACATAAGGGGTACAATTTGCCTGCAAATGCTAGTTCAAATCAACTGATTGAAAGTCATCTCTGTGTATTAAATCTGGACAAATTATCTAATGTGGTCCCTGACAAAGGTGTGAATAGAGTTATAAGAATATACACCCCATCTGTACTAAAAATAAAAATAAAAAAATTAGCCAGGCGTGGTGGCAGCACCTGTAGTCCCAGCTACTCGGGAGGCTGAGGCAGGAGAATGGCAGGAACCCAGGAGGCGGAGCTTGCAGTGAGCAGAGATGGCGCCATCGCACTCCAGCCTGGGAGACAGAGCGAGACTCCATCTCAAAAAAAAAAAAAAAAAAAAAAAAATACATACATACAGTATATTATAAATCTGGTGTAATTTACTTAAATAAAAGTTTATTTTTTCTCTTTGTTACTACATCTTTTAAAAGTATTGATTTGAAGTTCTGTACATTAGAAGGCATTTAAAGATCTACAACTTAAGGTCTAGGCCATATGGAATTTGTGAAATTCATTTTGAGAAATTTGTTTCTGTTCAGAAAATTCTTTCTGTCCCTCTGTTCAAGGGACACCTTGAACAGAGAATAGAAAGGGTGATTTTACATTGAGGCCCAAATTTGAAGCCACAATAAGAGATACTGATGATAGCCATTATTTTGGAATTAATCTACTTCTTAAATTGGCAACTATTCTATTTAGTGTCAGTTACAGTTGTGATAATGAGTTGCCTGAGGAATACTGAGAATCAGCTATTATATTTAAAACAAGACACAATACAAAAAAGCAATGATTTGATGTTCATTTATGTTCCTTCTTGGTTAAGACACTTAGATATGCTTATAAAATCTGTCCCTACTCATGTCATTTCACTGTCCTTTGTAATACAAAGAAACTCAATGTTCTTTTAGTTCCTCTGCTTATCTCTATTAACAAAGCTGTTTTTTGATATGAAAAATTTTATATCAATTGCTTATATCAATTTTTTGATTTCTGTTTTCAATCATTTACGTTATCCATTTGACTCTATTTTTTTTAAGCATACTTGCTTGATCCTAGTCCCACTGTTTTTGCATTTTTACATCTGTGAATCTGAGGTACATCATTTCTTTGGTATGTTTATCTCTAGAAAGATTTGGGTTATGCTACCCTGGAATACAAAATTAGATAAAATTGATTTAACTTTTTTCTTATGGTGGATCACATCTTGAAATCAAGTGAACATAGCAAAGGAGAAGTAAGATTTTCCGCAGCGACATTTTGGAAATACTGATTGTCTGTTTAAGACCAGGAATTATTTCCATTTGCCATTGGTCGCAGATCAGTTTTTGTATCTTTCACAACTCAATGGAATCGAGATATGATTATTGATTTCAAAGTCGTTGGACTTTGTATCAGGAGGATTCCTTTCAAGGCTCTATCCCAAATAAAAAATAATGCTACTTCTATCTCAAAAGTTTTAGTGTCTTCATACTACTGTGTAACATTATTAAATACCTCTACTCTCAAAGAGCTGTACATTTTATGGTTTTCTGACTCACACTTGTGGATCTAGATTGGACTGGCATATTTCATATAGTTCAGAGTTAGAATCTTGGCTCTGAGCAGTTGCTTTGATTGACCACATATTAATAATTTCACTACACCCTATAGAAATCAAAGAAAAAATACATTCTTAATAATCAATTATTATAATTATTCATAAAATACCCAGGGGGAAATAACCTATTATTTAATTTTCCCATCTTCTCCTGTGTGTTTTTAATATATCATATAAAACAAGTCATTAAATATTTGGCCAGGATTAGTTGCACAAGCTGAACCTATTGAAAGAGTTTGATTAACACAGAGGAACATACTTTTGGTAAACACAATTCCAGGTTTATTGACTATAGCTAGTTTTCCAAATGTTCTGCTGTGAATGAGCCAATTTCTGTTTAAATGGATACTTATTTTGTTCCATATAGCAAAAGAATTCATTTGGCCTTGACAGAAGCAAGATGAATAAAGATGTGTCGGCTTTAAGTGCCTCCAGACACTTGCATTAGGAGGAGTCCGTAAAAAGAAATACAGATAGGATTCCTCAGTTTTCCTCTATGTGCTATAATCAATATTCTCACCAAGTAACAGGACTCACATCTGAATGGAGCAGTCTTCTGTGATTAAGCTCTGAACTAAGCCCCAGGACAGCCTCAGCTATTCCTATTTGGATGTGGAATCACGTGGCTGACATTTGCAGTTTTCATCAACCATATTGGTGTTAAACATGAAAAAGAAGTAGACCTTTTCTAAGTATTGCTAATTAGTGCTCTCTGACCGTGTCTTATCACAGGCCAGTGTTGGGAATTCCAATTCGTTTTCCCCTTAAAATCCTAATTGTCAGTATTGTTATCATGTCTGATTCTGTTTCCTGACTTTTCCTTAATTAAGTACGTGTTGTGTCTGGTGGCAAGTAGAATTTTCAGCCTGTTTCTGTAAATGTCTTCCTCACCAATTGAATTAATGTTACTGCTAAACTCAGGAACTCAGGAGGAAGCAATGTCTTATTCTTTTTTTTTTTTTTTTTTTTTTTGAGACGGAGTCTCGTTCTGTCGCCCGGGCTGGAGTGCAGTGGCCGGATCTCAGCTCACTGCAAGCTCTGCCTCCCGGGTTTACGCCATTCTCCTGCCTCAGCCTCCCGAGTAGCTGGGACTACAGGCGCCCGCCACCTCGCCCGGCTAGTTTTTTGTATTTTTTAGTAGAGACGGGGTTTCACCGTGTTAGCCAGGATGGTCTCGATCTCCTGACCTTGTGATCCGCCCATCTCGGCCTCCCAAAGTGCTGGGATTACAGGCTTGAGCCACCGCGCCCGGCCGCAATGTCTTATTCTTTACAGGGTTTAAAAATATTTAAAGGTGAGTAACATTCTTAAGTGTTCTGAATATTTAGGACATACAATTCTACTTTTACTAACCTCACAAGGAGAGGACATTAGAATAGAAATAAAACTGTAGATACTTTCATTGGCTATTTAAGTCACTTAAATCACAAATGATTATATATACAATAAAAAATATGAGAGTCACTTCTATAGTGACACAGGTTTTTAAGCTACATATTTATGGATCTTGCAAGTTATGTGATTTGGAACTAGGTCCAAGATCTCTTAATCTCACTTAATTTACTTTTAAAATCCTCATTCTTACGTGCCTCAACACTCAGGCATTATCTTCCCCAGAAAATCTTTCCAGTCACCTGCTAACCTACCTTTGGTGATTTCTGTAGGTTTACTCTCTTGTGGCAACATAACATATTGTTGTGCTACTATTTGCTGTTTGCCTGTGTACCCCCCGACCCCATCCCACCTGCACTAGATGACAGGTAAGTAAATCAGAGGCTGAGCCTCATTTCTCTATGGAATGTCATATATGTCACAGTCATTTATTTCCTCTTTATTCAATGAGGCTGAAAGGGATTATCCACAGTTAGTTAAAAAGGACATATGTATTGAATGGGTTAAGAAAAAATGTCCCAAACCTGCCTACAAGTAAGGATGACCTGAATATTCTTTTGTTTTAATTTGAAGAAAAATATTTAATTTTAATAGAAGTCCTAAAAGAAAATATTAATAAATACAGAAATATAACATTTCTGGATGAGACAACACAATAATACACCACCATCAAATCTCTCTAAATTAATGTGATCAGTCAAAACCCAAACTGAGTGTAACATGACATTCAAGAAGTGTTGTGGCAAATGCTTGCAAAAGATAAAATGTACAAGAAGAGAAAATAATATTTTGAAAGAAAACCAGCGAGGCACTGGCTCAAGTATATCTCAAAAACATATTACAAAGTCATAATAATTAGGTCAGTGTGGAACTAATACAAAAATAGAAAAAAATATTTTAAAAATGTAATTCAGAAAGAAATTCATTAATATATGATAATTTAGTTTGTATTGCATATGACATTTTAAATCAGCAGGGAGATAAATAACTATTAAATCAAGCATATTTAAACAACTAGTTATTTGGGAAAGGAAGCTAGGTACCTAGTTCATATGTTCACTCACACCCACATACACAAACACACATTTATTTCACGTAGATAAAATGTATATGAATTAACCCTTTGAATACTTAAGAGTAACATAGGATAATTTGTTTTTAATATTGGAATAGAGAAGGTCTTTAAAATAAAACACAAAATATTAAAGAAAAATACATAAATTTACCGATATAAAAATGGTAAACTCTTGTAAAAATAACTATTTTAAAATTTATGTGGAACCAGAAAACAGCCTGAATATCCAAGGCAAAAGAAAAAAAAAAAAAGCTGAAGGCATCATGTTACCCAATTTCAAACTATACTACAGGGCTACAGTAACCAAAACAGCATGGTACTGGTACAAAAACAAGGACATTAACTAATGGAACAGAATCTACATCTATGACCATATAGTATTAGAGAAAGCTGACAAAAACAAGCAATGGGGAGAAGACTCCCTATTCAATAAAAGGTGCTAGGATAACTGGCTAGCCATATGCAGACGATTGAAGTTGGACCCTTTTCTTATACCATATACAAAAATCAAATCAAGATGGATTAAGCAATTAAATATAAAACCCAAAATTATAAAAGCCCTATAAGACAACCTGGGCAATACCATGCTGTATGTAGGAATGATCAAAGAAATCACGACAAAAACATCTAAAGCAATTGTAACAAAAGCAAAAATTGATGAGCAGCATCTAATTAACCTAAAGAGCTTCTGCACAGCAAAAGAAACTATCAACAGAGTAAACAGACAACTTACAGAATGAAAGAAAATATTTGCAAACTATGCATCTAACAGATCTAATATCCAGGATCTATAAGGAAATAAACAAATTTACTGGAGAAAAACAAATAGCCTAAATAAAAACTGCGTAAAGTACATGAAGAGACACTTCTCAAAAGAAGGAATACATGTGGCTAACAAACATAAGAAAAAAGGCTCAATACCACTGATCGTTAGGGAAATGGAAATCAAAACTACAATAAGATACCATCTCACACCAGTCAGAATGGCCATTATTAAAAAATCAAAATACAGTAGTTGCTGACAAGGTTGTGGAGAAAAGGGAACACTTATACATTGTTGATGGGAGTTTTATTAGTTAAACCATTGTGGAAAGCAGTATGGACATTCCTCAAAAAGCTAAAAGTAGAACTACCATTTGACCCAGGAATCCCATTACTGGGTATATACTGAGAGGAATAGAAATCACTTCATCATAAAGACAGATGCACATGAATGTTCATTGCAGCACAACTCACAATAGCAAAGACATGGAATCAACCTAAATGTCCATCAATGACAGATTGGATAAAGAAAATGTACATATACAACATGGAATAGTATGCATTATGAAAAAGAACAAGATCATGTCATTTGTGGGAACATGGATGTAGCTGGAGGCTATTATCTTTAGTAAACTAACACAGGGACAGAAAACCACAAACCTCATGTTCTCACTTATAAGTGGGAGCTAAATGACAAGAATTTATGAACACAAAGAAGCAAGTAACAGACACTGGGGTCTACTTGAGTGGGGAGGGTAAAAGGAGGGAGAGAAGCAGAAAAAATAACTACTGGGCTCTGAGCTTAATACCTGGGTGAAGACATAATCTGTACAACTAACCCCATGACACATATTTACCTATGTAACAAACCTTCATATGTATCCCCAAACCTAAAATTTTAAAAGTATAATAAATAAATAAATAAATAAAAAGTGAAAAATAAAGATAAAGCAAGAGAATAATAAAAATATTTGCAGCTTATTCTCTAGATAAATCTCATATCTGGAGCATACAAAATTGCCTAAAATCTACAAGGAAAAAATAAACAAAACATTATATAAACAAGCAATTTACATAGGAAGTACAAATGATTAGTAACTTGTGAAAAGGCACTAAGTCTCACTAGTGACCTAAGAAGTGCAATAATAAATAAATAATAAATCAAAGAATAAATAAGAATGCTATAACTTTTTTATGCATAGGGTTAATTTTTTAATGATAATATCAAATATTGTAGTAGTACAGGGACCACACTGGTGACAGCAGTTTAATCTATCAAACAATTTTGTGGAACAATTTAGCACAATCGGCTAACATTGAAAATGTGCATACAATACGACCCAGCAATGCTGATCATTTACGCACCTGAAAAACTCTCACATATTAACAAAAGAGGGTATGTAAAATAGTGTTTTGCAGTCTTGTTTGTAATAGTGGGAAGCAATCTAAATCTTCATCAAGGAAAGAATGGTAAAATAAGCAAGCATGATTCCAAAGCATGAAATACTATCTAGCAGTTAAAAAGAATAAAATCATTCTGAATGTATTTACTTGGGAGTCCTAAAAGGCACATTTAGGTGAATAATATTGTTATCTTACAGATGCTATTCACATAGCTTTCAATTTCCTCACAGCCCAGGATTTAAATAGGGTAAAGATAAATGATTGCAATGCCTACCTTGGGTGAGCTCTAAATACGTTGGGTCAACTGGGGTAAGACCATCTTCTAGACTAATTGGTTCAGGTGAGGGAGGCCTAAGATAGTTGGCTTATGCCATTCTCTTGCCTAAGAATATCATTAGGAAGAGCATGTGACTCAATTCAAATTAATGATCTGTGAGGAAAGTTTGCTAGAATCATCTGTAAAGGTAGTGTCTCAAGCTTCTAACAGAAGCAGGGAAACCTTTTGTCTCTTCATCTAGACAGTGTAAGCTGTAAAGCTTAGAATTGCTTTAGTCACTTCTTTTCTCTTGTCACAACCTAATGTTGTAGTTGGACTTATCAAAGTATTGTTTGTTTTCTGGCTTTCTTACTAAAATGCAAGTACCATGGTAATAATGAATTTAATTATTTTATTTTCTCAGCATGTCCCCAGCGCCTAGAAGCACGGCCAATCCTTAATAGGTACTCAGAAAATTTTGCTATGTGAACTAGTTTACAGTCCCACCAACAGTGTAAAAGTGTTCCTATTTCTCCACATCCACTCCAGCACCTGTTATTTCCTGACATTTTTAATGATTGCCATTCTAAGTGGTGTGAGATGGTATCTCATTGTGGTTTTGATTTGCATTTCTCTGGTGGCCAGTGATGATGAGCATTTTTTCATGTGTCTGTTGGCTGCATAAATGTCTTCTTTTGAGAAGTGTCTGTTCATATCCTTTGACCACTTTTTGATGGTTTTTTTTTTTTTTTTTTCTTGTAAATTTGTTTGAGTTCTTTGTAGATTTTGGATATTAGCCCTTTGTCAGTTCAGCAGATTGCAAAAATTTTCTCCCATTCTGTAGGTTGCCTGTTCACTCTGATGGTAGTTTCTTTTGTTGTGCAGAAGCTCTTTAGTTTAATTCGAACCTATTTGTCAATTTTGGCTTTTGCTGCCGTTGCTTTTCGTATTTTAGACATGAAGTCCTTGCCCATGCCTATGTCCTGAATGGTATTGCCTAGGTTTTCTTCTAGGGTTTTTATGGTTTTAGGTCTAACATTTAAGTCTTTAATCCATCTTGAATTAATTTTTGTGTAAGGTGTAAGGAATGGATCCAGTTTCAGCTTTCTACATATGGCTAGCCAGTTTTCCCAGCACCATTTATTACATAGGGAATCCTTTCCCCATTTCTTGTTTTTGTCGGGTTTGTCAAAGATCAGATGGTTGTAGATGCGTGGTATAATTTCTGAGGGCTAGTTCAACCATTGTGGAAGACAGTGTGGGTGATTCCTCAAGGATCTAGAACTAGAAATACCATTTGACCCAGCCATCCCATTACTGGGCATATACCCGAAGGATTGTTAGTCATGCTGCTGTAAAGACACATGTACACGTATGTTTATTGTGGCACTATTCACAATAGCAAAGACTTGGAACCAACCCAAATGTCCATCAGTGATAGACTAGATTAAGAAAATATGGCACATATATACCATGGAACACTATGCAGCTATAAAAAAGGATGAGTTCATGTCCTTTGTAGGGACATGGATGAAGCTAGAAACCATCATTCTCAGCAAACTATTGCAAGGACAAAAAACCAAACACCGCATGTTCTCACTCATAGGTGGGAATTGAACAATGAGATCACTTGGACGCAGGACGGGGAACATCACACACTGGGGCCTGTCGTGGGGTTGGGGGAGGGGGGAGGGATAGCATTAGCAGATATACCTAACGTAAATGACGAGTTAATGGGTGCAGCACACCAACATGGCACATGTATACATATGAAACAAACCTGCATGTTGTGCACATGTACCCTAGAACTTAAAGTAAAAAAAAAATAAAAATAAATAAATTTATATAGAAGTTAATCAAAAGAAAAAAATAAAAATAAAAATAAAAACACTGAATGGACTTAAAACCAGAATGAGGACAGCAAAGGAACAAGTCAGTAAACATAGAGCTAAATCAAAATAAATTATCAATTTGAAGAACAGAAAAAATACTGAAAGTAATGGACAATATTAAAATGCCAGAATACATGTAATTATAATAGAAGATGGAGAAGAAAAAGACTGATGCAGAAAACAATATTTGGGGAAATAATGACCTGAAATTTCCCCGACATGGTGAAAGACATGAACTGACAGATTCAAGACTCTACAGGCAGGATAAGTTTGAAAAAATTCATGCTCAGGCACGTGAGAGTCAAATTTTAAAAAACGATAATGAGAAAATACGAAAGCAGCTGGGTTACTATAGTCAATAATAACTTGATTGTACATTATAAAATAACTCAAAGAACGTAATTGATTTGTTTGTGACTCAAAGCATAAGTGCTTGTGGAGATGAATACCTCATTCTCCATGATGTGATTACTACACAGTGCATGCCTATATCAAACATCTCATGTACCCCATAAATATAAACACCTACTGTGTACCCATAAAATATATATATATTTTTAATTGTAAAAGAGGAAGAAAAAAGAAAAGAACTCAAAACAGCATACAGAATAATAGTTATGTGAATTGATCACTGACTTTTCATCAGATAGTGCAAAAACCAGAAGATAGCCGGACAGCATCTTTAAGGTGATGAAAGAAAAAAAAAAAAATACTATGAGTCTGGAATTTAATATTTTGCAAAAATATCCTTCAAAAATGAAGGCAAAAGTAAAACTATGTTAAGGTACTAAAACTAAAAGGCTTATGTCACCAGCAGACCCATACTAAATTAAACAGCCAGAGATGATCTTCAGGCCAATGGAAAATGATACCAGAGATAATGCAAGATCTTCCAAAATGAATAAAAACCATTATGCATGGTAAACTTCTGTGTAAATATAAAATGCTATTTTCTCTTAACTTCTTAAAAAATATGTGACTGTTTAACGCAAAATTTATAATGCTGCCAAGTGGAGATTGTAATATATGTTGTTTAATATGTGACAACTGCAGTACAAAGGATAGAAGGGGAAATAATAAAGATAGATTTTTTTAAAAAAAAGAGAAAAGAGGCCGGGTGCGGTGGCTCAAGCCTGTAATCCCAGCACTTTGGGAGGCCGAGATGGGCGAATCACGAGGTCAGGAGATCGAGACCATCCTGGCTAACACAGTGAAACCCTGTCTCTACTAAAAAATACAAAAAAAAAAAAAACTAGCCGGGCGTGGTGGCGACGCCTGTGGTCCCAGCTACTCGGGAGGCTGAGGCAGGAGAATGGCGTGAACCCGGGAGGCGGAGCTTGCAGTGAGCTGAGATCCGGCCACTGCACTCCAGCCTGGGTGACAGAACGAGACTCCGTCTCAAAAAAATAAATAAATAAATAAATAAATAAAATAAAATAAATAAAAAATAAAAAATAAAAAAAAAATAAAAATAAAAAAGAGAAAAGAAAATTTTGCTAAGTAAAAAAACAAAACTTCTCTGAGAAGAGAGTCACAACAAAGGACAGTGAATTTAAATCAGAGCACAATGGGGCCACTCTCCAGATTAAAGCGCACATGCACCTGCCCCCAAACTTTTCAGTGAGTAAACCACCAAAATACCCTTTAATATGTGTAGTCAACAGGAAGTGGGAGGAAGAGATGTTGGGGAATGTGAGTAAAACGTGAGTAAAAAAGGAATCACAGAATGCTAACTTAAAAAAATAAAATCATAGGAATATATGTAGAATGCAGCACATTTATAGAAAAAACTGAAATGCTATATGCATGTTTAATTGCAAACACACAAACACAGAGAAATATCTGAAAGGCCACTGATCAAATGAAAAGACTCAGAGCCAAAGTCTCCCTTGTTTGGAACCCAGAATTATAATCTTTCCACATGCTCAGTTCTGCCAGTCAAACATTTTTTACTAGAAAGTAGTTCCTTCTTACCTAGCCCATGTCAGTTTACTAGAACTGATCCAACAGTTATGAACAGACATAGTGAAAGACTTGTTTATTGCTGATGCTCATTCTTCATCCCTGCAAGCATCTTTATTGACCACAATCAGTCCTCCCCAGATGACACATCACTGGATATACTAAATGACATGATGACTCAAAGTTGCACAAAGAGGGGACGGTAAGCACATTATATTGACTCGTCTAAATGATTTTGTTTTTTGACCATGCTGCCATAAAGCCACAGATCAGTTAATAATCTTATCATTTTACTTAATTCATGATGATTTGGACATCATTATATTATGAAGCAGATCTTTTGCTAGAATGAAAGGATTTTATGATTCAATCATTTGTTCATGTAGAATTGCATTAGTATTCTCGTACAGCCATTAAGAACAGGGAGTGATAAGCTTGCATATTTCTAGGTTTCTAAGAAAACATAAGGCATAGTATAGGATTGGAAAATAAGATTGGATCTGCTACTTTCTGACAAAAACAAGATGATTAACACAAAGCAAATTTGTTGCAAGGTAAGGACAAGAGCTGGGACACTAACCTGTGACCTAGGGTTAGTTCACGGGGAGCCTGGTTCCTCACAGAAGGAACAACTCAATCATTAATTGTGACTCTGCTGTGTGCCAGCCCTCACATGTATTATTTCTAATCTTTAAAAACTAGAAATAACTAGATTTTATTGTACCTATTTTACAGGCTATGAGCCCGTAAGTCTGATGGTGTTCTACTTCTCAAATATCAAGCGATAAAAACCAAGAGATGTAGAATGCAAATCAAGTTTTGCTGACCTAAATATAATGGTGAAGAAATTGATAATTGAAGTTTGTAATTGTCAAAAATATTTTCCTTCTCATTAGTGAAAGATGAATGTAACCTCACTAAAAGAGCTGCCAGTGTTAGCTCCTTACTTAAAGAGCCAGCTGTGTGATATTTAGTGAATCACTTAATTTCCTGACTGTAAAATTAGGGTGAGATTAGCAATAGGAATGTATACATTCCAATAATTCTAATTTGGCCACTGTATGCCTAAGTAAGGTTTATAACATTAATACTTTACAAAATATAAGTAGGACGGGTGCAAATAGTATATTCTATCTACATTTAAAAGCTATATATGGCTCCCTGAAGAAGTCTCAAATGTTTATATGTATTTTTTCTAAAACACTGAGTACTGTTTTCTTTTAAAAAGTACAACTTCTGATCAAGTAATGTATTAGAGCGTGGTAAGAAGAAAGATGGTGTTAGTTCAACTTCAACTTCCAAGGGACAAAAGGAGTAAACAAACAACAGAAACCAAGATGCGTTAGAGCAATAAAATAAAATGTTATATTGCAGATGAAAGGAATAAATAAATGTATATATGAATGAACATCCTAAAGACATAGCATTGAGAGAAACATAGCTAGATGCAGAAACATATATTTAATATGAAGGTTTGTATATGTGTGTTTGTGTGTTTATGCTTATATTTAACACAAATTTTGGGAAAATAATGGTGGCAGGGTATAGGTTTTGAAATTCTCCAAATCCCAAATGAAAACCTGCATAATAAATACATACCTAAACCAATATCAATAAACATGTGTTAACCAAACTAGGTAAAAATGCGTATCTGCAGAATAAAATAAATTTAGGTAGTAATAAACCACCAATTGCTACAATGTTCACGTAGATTACATTGTCATCTGCAGGAAAGAGCAGAGAGAAATTGTATACCAATATGAAGAAGAATAAAACGAGACCCCTGTCTCTCATCACATACAAAAATTAACTCAAGATGGACTAAAGACATATGGAAGACTGAAACTGTGAAACTACTGGGGACGTATGGCAAATGTGAGAAAAGAAAAAAAAAAATAGCCAACAGGTTTTCCTTGGAAAGCATGTCAGACAATCTGAAAATATCAGCTGAAGCAGGAAAAATGAGAGTGGCCCAATATTGTTAAATGTCTATTCTACCCAAAGCAATCTACAAAGTCAATGCAATCCCTATCAAAACGCCAGGGCACTCTCCACAGAAATAGTAAAAAACAATCCTAAAATGTGAATGGAACCACAAAAAGAAGTTGAGTAGCCAGATAAATTTTGAGCAAAAAGAACAAAGCTGAAGTCACATACTGCTTTACTTTAAAATACGTTACATGCTATAGTATGATGTTGGTGTAAACATGCACCAATGGAAGAGAATAGAGAACCCAGAAATAAATCCATATATTTAGAGCCAGCTGATGTTCAACAAAGGCACTAAGAACATACATGCAATGGAAAAAGGAAATCTTCTTCAATACTTGGTGCTTGGAAAATTGGATGTCCACATGCGGAAGAATAAAACTGGACCCCTATCTCACTATATACAAAAATTAACTCAAATTGCTGGGCGCGGTGGCTCAAGCCTGTAATCCCGGAACTTCGGGAGGCCGAGGCGGGCGGATCACCAGGTCAGGAGATGGAGACCATCCTGGCTAACACGTTGAAACCCCGTCTGTACTGAAAATCCAAAAAAAAAAAAAAAAAAAAAAAAAAAAAAAAAAAAAAAAAAGAGCTGGGCGTGGTGGCGGGCGCCTGTAGTCCCAGCTACTTGGGAGGCTGAGGCAGGAGAATGGTCAAAACCCGGGAGGCAGAGCTTGCAGTGAGCTGAGATTGCGCCACTGCACTCCAGCCTGGACAACAGAGTGAGACTCCATCTAAAAAAATAAAAATTAACTCAAGATGGGTTAAAGTCTTAAACATAAGACTCCAAATTACAAAACTACTGGAAGAAAACATAGGGGAAACCCTTTAGAACATTGGTCTAGGCAAAGATTTTATGGCTAAGACCTCGAAAACACAGGCAACAAAAACAAAAATAGATAAATGGGACTAAAACTAAAAAGCTTCTGCACAGCAAAGGAAAGAATCAACAGAGTGAAGATATTACCTGTTAAATGAAAGAAAATATTTACAAACTGTTCATCTTACAACTAATACTCAGAACGTACAAGTGTCTCAAACAACCATAAGAAAACAAATAATCCTATTAGAAGATGGGCAAAGGGCATGGGTAAATATTTCTCAAAAGACATATGAATTGCTAACAGGTATATGAACGTTTAACATCATGAATCATTAATCATGCATAAGACATGCACAACAAAACCCCAAGATATCATCTTGCCCTGGTAGAATGGTGGTTTTTTAAAAAGACAAAAATAACAGATGCTGGCGAGTGCATGGATAAATGGGAATTCTTATACACTGTTGGTGGGAATGTAAATTAGTAGAACTACTATGGAAAACAGTATGAAACTCCTTCAGGAAACTAAAATTAAAACTATCATATAATCCAGCAATCCCATTACTGGATATTTATCAAAGGGAAGAAAATCAAAGGGATACTGGCACTCCGATGTTTATTGCAGCACTATTCACAGTAGCAAAGATATGGAATCAATCTACGTGTCTTATCAGTGGATGAATTAATAAAGAAATTGTAGTACGTATATACGATGAAATACTCTTTGGCTGTAAAAAAATTATGTCATGTCACTTGCAGCAACGTGAATCAAACTGGAGGTCATTATATTAACTGAAATGAGCCAGGCACAGAAAGACTTATCACATTTGCTCACTCATAGATGGGAGCTTAAAAAGTTTATCTCAACTTTTTAGAGATCATAATATATTTTGTAATTTTATAAAGAATTATTCTCTTTGTAGAGAGCAGAATGATAATTACCAGAGTTTGGAAAGGGATGTGTGTGGGATGGTGTATAAAGAGAATTTGGCTAATGGGTAAAAACATTCAGTAAGAAGAAACAAGTTATAATGTTCAATAGAAGAGTAGGGTGACTACGGTTAAAAGCGATGTATTATATACTTCAAAATAACTAGCAGAAGGATTTGAAATCTTCTCTACATATATAAATCATAAATACTAGAGGTGATGAATAGCCTACATACCCTAAATTGATCACTACACATCTTAACATGCAACAAAATATCACATGTATTATATGTATGTACAAATGTATCAATTAAAAAGAAAAATTTAAGTAAGATAGTTGTTGTTTTGTGGGGAAGAGTTGGTGATCTGAATGGGGTGCAAGGAGGGGCTTAGAAGGTGGCTGTTAAAATCTATTTCTTGATGTGGGGAAAGGATATGAGAACACTTACCTTCTATGCATTCATTAAACTATAAGATTTTTGTATGCTGTTTTGTTTTGTATTTTGTTTTGTAATAAGATAACTAAAATGTTAAAAACCAGTATTTATGGCTGTTCCTCACTTAATCCTTCCATCATGTAGGTTAGAAAGATCATATGGAATACAGCACGATGACAGTTTTAGTCTGTAGAAGTTTCTCACAAACTTGCCTGCTTACAACTGATGCCATCGCTATAATTGTTTTGGTTCCCACATTACTGTTATCATGTTTACAAAGAAATGAAGATCACTGATTAAGCATTTATTTTTTCATGTCCCAGTAGAGTGCCAGCTGTGGGGATACAAGAATCAAAAAGATATAGATATGTTGCCAAGGAGCTTATTACCTAATGTAGAGGATAATAAAAATAAACTTACATGAAATATGTGCTCAAGTTTAGCCAGCTCTTCATCAAACATATTTCCTCTGTCACCTAGACACACAACAATTTCCAGCTTCCTCTTTGGAAGTTCTGGCCATGCAAGTGAATATAAGTGGAATTTATTTTGCCACTTCCACAACTGTACGTAAAGAACCTTTGCAGGCAACCTGGAATTCTCTTTCCCCTCTTCCTACACATGGAGGAGCCACGTGTTGAATACAGAAATCACAAGTTGCTAGGAGCTACTTCCATTAATAACCACTTGAGGCAGAGTCTTGTCTATCAGAAACACTCATTTCAACTTTATTTTAGTGACAAATTATTATTTTGTTGTCACAGATATCTGGGATTTATATTTTACGGCAGCTAGAATTATAATAACTAATACAATGTCGGCAACTTTAAGTGAGGTGTCACCATTTTTAAAACGCCTAAACTACGTAACTCAGTGGTAGAGTGACAAAGAAAACTGCTATCAGAGGCTGGAAATACGATCTTCTTAAGGTATTGTGAAAACACAGTAGCTACTGTCAGCAATGCCAGAGAAAGCAACTGAGTGCCTACTGAGTTGGCTCTAGAAGAGTTTGGAAAACCAGCTTTCAGTGAGGTAGTTGATTTTAACAGATTGGGTTAGTAAGATATTAGAAATAAGAAATAAGCTGAAAAGAAAAGAATTAGCTGTTCAAGAATAGAAACAAAAATGATACAGGAAGTTGATAAATCTGGGGTCATAACTGATTTGAAAAGTTATCTCTAGATATGAAACAGGAAAAATAATGATTTAAAAACACACACACACAATTTTGAGCAACAAAGATTCTGTAAAAGGTTCAGCCCTGTGGAAAATGTTTTTATATTCTCATCCAAGCCAGATGGGCTCTAGGCAACCTTTGCTAAACTAGAATACAGATGCCAGGATATGGGAAAGTCATAGAGAGAGAGAGAGAATTTGAGAAGTATGCCTGGGAAATAAATTTGGATATGGTTAATGGTACCTGATCTTACTAGAGTAAAAAAATAAATAAATAGCTCATTATTAAGTTTAAAAAACTGTATTACCCTAAAAAATAAACTGGCCTAATAATGATAATAACAAGAAATCCTTATATAAACATGAAAGAAGCACAAGCTGTATAGCCCATAATGCAGGTATACTTCTCAACATGACTTTAGCTGTGGCCATATTCACGACAAGTTGAGAAAAACTCACTGAATGTAGGAACAAGAGCCATGGAGAATAATATACAGAGAACAGAACTGGAATCCAAACAAAGACCTTCTCCATTGTCATGTTAGAGAGATCTCCAAATAATTGCCTAGGAGGATTTCATCATTTTCATAAGCCAATAGTAGCTATGTATTTCCTGTTTGTCTTTGTTTTAAATGTGGGTTTTCATTGTGGGTATACAGGCTCAGCTTCACTATTGTATAGAGGATGTATTTGTGGGGAGATGATAAATTGCCTTTTGCTCCTTGGTTACTTGATCATGAAAAAAGCAGATAGTGCAGTGTTGCTTGGTTTTATACTTCGTTTTAAAAAAAAGTATTAGATTGAAGACAGTTTTCTAGGAAAAAGCAGATAGTGCAGTGTTGCTTGGTTTTATACTTCCTTTTCAAAAAAAAACTATTAGATTGAAGACAGTTTTCTAGGACTAGCTTTTTTCACTCTGAATTATTTTAATGAGATTCATCTTTTATCTTTTTTTATCATGATCATTATTCATTTTCATTGCTATAACCCATTCTGTGAATATCCCACAAAAACTGTATTTGTTTTCCCTAACATGGACATTTGAGTTGCATACATTGTTTGTTGTTATAAACATTGTTACACACACTTCCTGGTAAGCATTGGCAAGATTTTTATATACATCTAAGGATGGCATTGCCCGGTGTTAAGAGTATGCAGATAATGAACTTCCTGAAATAATACCAAATTCCCCAAATGAGAATACTACTGATAGCAAGTATTAAAGTTCTAATATGATTCAGCATTCTTTCCAACATTTGAAATTTTAAGGCCAAAAATTATTTTTGCCAAGTGAATAATTAGTAAAATAATAGATCACCATTGTCTTAATTTTTATTTTCAAAATCGGTGAAGTTAAATACCTTGTACTAGCACCATTTATTAAATAGGGAATCCTTTCCCCATTTCTTGTTTCTCTCAGGTTTGTCAAAGATCAGATGGCTGTAGATGTGTGGTATTATTTCTGAGGACTCTGTTCTGTTCCATTGGTCTATATCTCTGTTTTGGTACCAGTACCGTGCTGTTTTGGTTACTGTAGCCTTGTAGTATAGTTTGAAGTCAGGTAGCATAATGCCTCCAGCTTTGTTCTTTTGACTTAGGATTGTCTTGGCAATGCGGGCTCTTTTTTGGTTCCAGTATGAACTTTAAAGCAGTTTTTCCCAATTCTGTGAAGAAACTCATTGGTAGCTTGATGGGGATGGCATTGAATCTATAAATAACCTTGGGCAGTATGGCCATTTTCACGATATTGATTCTTCTTATCCATGAGCATGGTATGTTTTTCCATTTGTTAGTGTCCTCTTTGATTTCACTGAGCAGTAGTTTGTAGTTCTCCTTGAAGAGGTCCTTTACATCCCTTGTAAGTTGGATTCCTAGGTATTTTATTCTCTTTGAAGCAATTGTGAATGGAAGTTCATTCATGATTTGGCTCTCTGTTTGTCTGTTACTGGTGTATAAGAATGTATAAGAATGCTTGTGATTTTTGCACATTAATTTTGTATCCTGAGACTTTGCTGAAGTTGCTTATCAGCTTAAGGAGATTTTGGGCTGAGACAATGGGGTTTTTTAATTGTCCATCTGTGACAGACTGGATTAAGAAAATGTGGCACATATACACCATGGAATATTATGCAGCCATAAAAAAGGATGAGTTTGCGTCCTTTGTAGGGACATGGATGCAGCTGGAAACCATCATTCTTAGCAAACTATCACAAGAAGAGAAAACCAAACACCGCATGTTCTCACTCATAGGTGGGAACTGAACAATGAGATCACTTGGACTTGGGAAGGGGAACATCACACATCGGGGCCTATCATGGGGAGGGGGGAGGGGGGAGAGATTGCATTGGGAGTTATACCTGATATAAATGACGAATTGATGGGTGCTGACGAGTTGATGGGTGCAGCACACCAACATGGCACAAGTATACATATGTAACAAACCTGCACGTTATGCACATGTACCCTAGAACTTAAAGTATAATAAACAAAAAATACCTTCTACTAAATTACTGGCCAATTATATTTTCTCTTCTATAAACCATTAATTTTCCGAACTTGTTTGCTTTTACTTAATGATTTTTATAGTTTGTTATATAGTCTTAATGCTAATTACTTGTTATCTGGAATATCACTTCTGCTGGATATTTGTAGTTTGTCTTTTCATTTTGTTTATTTACCATAGGATGTTTCAAAATCAGATTTTTGGAATATTCAAATGTACGAATAATTATAATAGCTGGTGCTTTATCTACTTTATGTAGGAAACTGCTGCGTACCCAGAAGTTGAAATGATAATCACCTATTTTTTGCTTCTTACATTTAACTTTAATCCAATAGGTTTTGGTATTTATGTACTGTGTGCTTATGAATGGTAGAAGTTTATACATAATGTCACATGTATTGAATGCTGCCTCAGCATATGGAATATATTTTGTAAATTCACAAACAAGTCTATATGGAAACTAGCCATATTATGGGGCACTGGATGCATGATATAAAGAGTAGACAATGTGGGAAATGAAAAGGATCACTTTATTCTGCCAGTGGCTGAACATAGACAACAATAAAAAGGATGTTGAACAACATGTTTACGGGGACAGCTGTGGAATATGGGATGAGGTCCTGATACCTTATCTCACTTGACACAATGCTAAAGAGTGCAATTAATCCAACTCTCTGACTGCTGCTTTATTATAGTGGCTTTCTATTGAGTTGCAATGGTCTTCAAGATCGGCTTTCATTTATTTTCCTGCCTTGAGTTTTAATCTCCTTTTTCCCCCTCAGATGGGTTGACAGTAAATGTTTCATGAAATCATTGAATTATAGAATTAGAGGGATCTTCGATTCATATGCATACAAATTTGGGTGATTGTCAGAATCACACATTTTAAAAATATAGTTTGGAGTGACGTCAGCAAGATGACTCACTAGCGATGCCCAGCATTCATCACTCCCACAAGAAAGAACCAAGACAACAAATAAACAGCTGGAATTTCACTAGAGTGTCCAAGCAAGCGAGAGCTCAGCAGGGCAGTGGAGATACACCTGTGGTGCTTGGAAGTCCAGGAGGGTAGTGTGGAAGCATGCAGCCTCTGCAGCCTTGTCTCTTCTGCCCAGACACGATCTGCCTGGAGCCAGGAAAGACTTCTCATTGTAGGGGAAAAGGTAAATAGAAGATTCCCAGTAGCTCCCAATGCTACTGCCAACACCTACAACCCTTAGAACAGGAGAATCCCATAGTGCTCACAAGCCCTGAGCCCACTTTAGGAAGCTCCCAGCAATTCACTCGCTGCCTTGCCCCAGATTAGGAGCATGAGGGACTCACTCTCCACCCCTAAACCATTCTCTGTAAGCCAAGCTGCTGCTTCACAGCACCATCATGAGGCCAGAGCCACTTGTAGAGTACACCTATCCGCTGGGGGCCAGCAGCTACAGCAACTCTTCAGCCAAGTGGCTCCATCTTTATTATGCGAAGCCAACAAAAGTGGCTGAACACTATATCCCCTACTACATGGATCTTGGGCCTAGGATCTGCTGTGAATTTGGTTCTTCATAGCAGGGAAATCAACCTTCACTGCTGTACTTCCAGCCAGAGGAACAGTCTGCTAGTCCACCCCAAGACAAACCTGCCCTTGAGATGGCCAAATGACTGTGCACCTTCGCCTTAGCAGGAGAGGCCCCTCCAAGCAACTGATACAATTCTAGACCAGAACATTGGCTATGTTCCTGTGTTCAAGACCAGAGAAACATCCCTGCGAAGCCCCTGCCATTCCCCAGACATACTCATGACCTGCCTAATGGCCCTACACCCACAATAAGCACCTGAGAGGCAATTCTGCAGACAGCCCCTTGAGGCAATGCTGCCAAGGCCATCGAGTAGCCAAGAACCCATGTCTCAGAGCTGAAAAAGAGCCCTAAGTGTAACCCCTGCTGGACATATCCCAGGCTGGCTAAGCAGCCACGTACCTGCACATTGGGCCTGAAAAAACTGTCTGGTGGGTCGCTTCTGGTGGACATTCTTCAAGCTGGCCAAGAAGCCATGCATCTACATAGTGGGCCCAAAAAACAACCCTATGGGCCACCTCTGGCCGACACCCCTAGCCCTGGTAAGCAGCTGTGCATCAGTATCAAGGCTTGAGAAATACTCCAAAGACCACCTCTGGCAGACATACCCACAGGCCAACCAAGTAGCCTCATGCCCGTGTCCTGGACCTACAAAACAGCCTCATGGACTAGCCCCAGCAGAAACACCCACAGGCCAACTGAGCAGTAGTACAACCGTGCCACAGGCCTGAAAAACAGCCCTACATCCACTCCTGGCAGACACAACCCCAGGACAGCTGAGGAACTGTGCTGCCACTTCCTGGCCCTGAGAAACAGCCCTGTGGGCCAACTCTAAGAAACAAGCTTCCAAGCCAGTCAAGTAGTTCTATACCTGCATCTTGGGCCGGAGAAACAACCCCATGGGAGGTTTCTTGTGGGTATGCCCCCAAGTTGGATAAACAACCATGAACCCATGGTCCTGACCAATATAAGAACCCCCACGGTTTCTAACACCAGTTAGGAGGCAGACTTATCCAGTATTTGCATGCACACACTGCTGATATGGTTTGGCTGTGTCTCCACCCAAATCTCATCTTGAATTGTAGCTCCCATAATTCCCACATGTTGTGGGAGGGACTCAGTGGTATATAATTGAATCATGAGGGTGGTTTCCCCCATACTATTCTCATGGTAGTGAGTAAGTCTCACAAGTTCTGATGGTTTCCTAAGGGGTTTCTTCTTTTGCTTGGCTCTCATGCTGTCTTTCCTGCTGCCATGTAAAATGTCCCTTTGATCTTCCTTCACCTTCTGTGATGATTGTGAGGCCTTCCTAACCATGTAGAACTGTGAGTCAATTAAATGTTTTAATTTATAAAATACCCAGTCTCAGGCTTTTTTTTTTTTATTAGCAGCGTGAGAATACACTAATACAACTTCCAACCTCAGAAAGAGCCCAGCAAGGCCACACTTGCAAAGTCATACCACCATCACCACAAATTCTCAGCCTAGGTCAATTAGAATGGCACAATAACACTAGTGTGGATTAAAGCTGAAGAAGCTACACAGAGACTACACTGCTGCATCCACCTAGAACCAAGGCCAATGTACTCCACCAAACCTATACCGCAACACCCATTTTTACAAAAACAGCCTTTCTTATGAAACCTAATCAATAAAATTGGAAAAGGTGATCCACCAGATGCAGAGAAATCAACAAAGAAACATATAAACCATGAAAAAGCAAGGAAAGATATCACCTCCAAAAGAAAACGAATTCTACAGGAGTAGATCACAATCATAAGGAAATATATGAAATACCAGAAAAAATTCAAAAAATAATACTAAGGAAATTCAGTGAAATACAAGATAATACAGAAGAAAATACAACAAAATAAGAAAAAATAATTAATAATTTGAATGAGAAATTTAACAAAGATAGATATCACAAAATAGAACCAAATAGAACTACAGTGGTATGAGTTCAAAAAATGAAACAAAAAATACAATTAAAAGCTTGAAAAACAGACTAGATCAAGCAGAAGAATCTGTTTCTGAACATGAAGATAGATCTTTTGAAATAACAAAAGAAGACAAAATAATTTTTAAAAAGAAAATGAAAAACGCCTACAGGATTTATGGGACACCATTAACCAAACAGATGTTGGTAACATGGGTTTTCCAGAAGAAGAGAAGAAGAAAGGTGAGGAAACCATATATAATAAAATAATAGCAGAAAATGTCCTAAGCCTTGAGAGAGATGTGGTAAACCAGATCCATGAAACAAACAGAATCCCAAATTAGTTCAATCCAAACAGGTCATCTCTGATGCATATTAGAGTAAAATTGCCAAAATATGATTTCCTTATATGTGTCTTTACATTATATGAGTGTATTTTTCAGCAAAAACCTTACAGGCCAGGAGAGAATGATATAATAAATTCAAAATATGAAAAGAAAAACAAAACAAAAAGAAATACTGCCAGGCAAGAACATTATACTCAGCAAAGCTATCTTTCAGAAATGAAAGAGAAATAAAATCCTTCACAGACAAGCAAAGGCTATGGGAATTCATTGCTACTAGACTGGCCATACAATAAATGTTCAAGGGGGTCTTACATATGGAAGTAAAAAGACAACAACCACCATCATGAAAACATGCAAAACTATAAAAATCACTGGTAGACAGATACACCAAGGGGAAAAATACAGAAATCAAACCTTATCGATAAAGGAAACCAAGTACCCTCAAAAACAAACAATAAAAGAGGTAGTAAGGAACAAAGGATGTACAAAACAATCAGACAATAATTAATAAAATGACAAAATTCTAATTTATTAATAATAGGCATGAATATAAATGGATTAAATTTCTCATTTAAAAGATATAGACTAGTTGAATCCACTTAAAAAAAAAAAAAAAGACTTCTTTAAATACTGCCTACCAGAAACTGAACTCATTGGTAGAGGCACACATAGACTGAAAGTGAGGGGATGTAAAAAGACAGTCCATGAAAACCAAAACCTAAAGCAACCAGGAGTAGCTATAATTATATATGACAAACAGGCTTGAAGTTAAAAGCTGTAAAAAGAGACAGAGAAGGATATTATATAATAATAGAGATAAACTCATAAAGAGCATGTAATAACTATAAAATATTTGTACCCAACACTGAAGCATCCAGATAGAAAAAGCAAATATTATTAGATCTAAAGGGAGAAATATACTTTGGTATAATAATAGTTGTGGACTTCAATACCTAACTCTCAGCATTGGACACATTATCTAGACAGAAAATCAACAAAGAAACCTAGGATTTAAACTGCAACATAGAGCAAATGAACCTAACAGATATTTATAAAACATTTTACTCAAAAGATGCACAATATACATTTTTTCATCAGCACATGGAACATTATGCAGAATTGACTATATGGTTAAGACACAAAAGAAGTCTCAAAAAATTTTTAAAAATAAAATTAGATTGTATATCTTATCTGACCACAATATTATAAAACTAGATATCAATAACAAACACACAGAATGAAACAAATACATATAAATTGAATAAACAATGGCAGGAGGAAGAAATTAAGAATAAAATTTATTAAAATCATTGAAAGAAATAAAAATAGAAACACAACTTACCAAAACCTATAAAACACAGTAAAAGTAATACTAATAAGCAAGATTATAGCAATAAATGCCTACATCAAAATAAACTAGGACGAATTCAAATAATCAACCTCACTGTGTACCTCAAAGAAATAGAAAATCAGGAACAAACCAAACTCAAAATCAGTAGAAGAAAAAAATCATAAAGATGAGAGCAGAAACAAACAAAATTGAGACTATAAAAATTCAAAAGATCAACGAAACAAAAAGTTAGTTTTTTGAAAAGATAAACAAAATTGACAAACTGTTAGCTAGACTAACTAAAAAATAGAGAAGACTCAATTTAAAAAAGGAGACATCGCAATAGGTAGCACTGAAATGCAAAGGATTGTTACAGACTAATATGAACAACTATATATCAATACATTCAAAAACACAGAGAAAACCGATACATTTCTAAACATACACCGAGTACCAAGACTGAACCAAGAAGAAATAGAAAACCTGAACAGGCTAGTAGCAAGTAATGAAACTGAATTAATAAATAAGTAATGTAAAAAAGAAAAGTCCAGGACTGGATGGCTTCACTGCTGAATTCTACCAAACCTTTAAAGGAGAATTAAGACCAATTCCTCTCAAGCTATTCTAAAGAAATTAAAGCATAGGGAGTTCTTTGTAATTCACTCTATAAGGCCAGCATAACCCTTATACCCAAACCAGACAAATACACAACAGCAACAACAAAAAACTACAGGCTAATTTATCTGATTAACATAGACACAAATATTCTCAACAAAATACTTGCAAACCAAATCAAAAAGTGCATCAAAGTTAATACACCATGATCAGAAAGGATTTATTTCAGGAATACAAGGAAGGTTCAACATACACAAATCAATAAACACTATACATCACATCAGTAGAATGAGGGACACATACAATATAATCATCTCAATTGACAAATAAAAAGCTTTTGATAAAATTCAATATCATTTTATGATAAAAACTCTTAATAAATTTGGTATAGAATGAAAGTACTTTAACATAACAAAGGCTATATATGATAAACCCACCACTAACATCATTTTAAACAAATAAGCTTTCAGTTTTTCCTCTAAGAACTGGAACAGGACAAGGGTGCCTACTCTCAATGCTCTTATTCAACATATTACTGGAAATCCTAGCCAGAGCAATTAGGCAAAATAAAGAAATAAAGGGCATCTCAATTGGAAAGGAAGAAGTCATATTGTGACTGTTTGTAGATATAACCTTATATCTAGACAAATCTAAAGACTCTACTGAGAAACATTTCAGACTGAGCAACAAATTCAAGAAAGTCAAAAGATACAAAATTAATATACAAAAATCAGTAACAGTTTCTATATATTACCAGTCAAATACATGAAGAAGAGATCAGGAATGCAATCCCATTCAAAATAGCTATAAAAAATACCCAGGATTAAATTAAATCAAAGAGGTGAAAGACTTCTACAAGGAAAACGACAGAACACTGATTTAAAAAATTGAAAAGGATATAAACAAATAGTCCATGCTCAACTTTTGGAATAATTAATGTTGCTAAAATGACAATATTAAGCCAAAAATATACAGACTTTTTGCAATTTTTATAAAAATAACAATGATATTCTTCACATAAGTAGAAAGAAGCATCCTAAAATTTGTATGGAACCAAAAAGAACCCCAAATCACCAAAGCAATCCTGAGAAAAATATAACAAAGCTGGAGATATCACACAATAAGATCTCAAAATATATTACAAATCTTTAGTAAACAACATGCTACTAGCACAAAAACAAGTATGCAGACAAATAGAACAGAATAGGGAACACAGAAATTACTCCACATAGCTACAACCAACTGATTTTTGACAGAAGTGCCAAAACACTAATTGGGAAAGGACCATCTTTTCAATAACCAGTGCTAGAACAATTGGATATTCATGAACAGAATAATGAAATTAGATGTACACATTTTATCTTTTACAAACATCAACTCAAAATGGAACAAAGACTGGAAGAAGACTTTGGAGAAATGCTTCAGAACATGGGTCTTGAAAAGATTTTATAAGTAAGACCTCAAAAGCATAGGAAACAAAAGCAAAAATGAAAAATGGGATTATATCAAACTAAATACCTTCTATACAGTAAATAAATCAACAGAGTGAAAAGACAATCTGCAGAATGGGATAAAATATTTGCAAAATACTCACCCAATGGTGTATTAATATCCAGAATACACTAGGCACTCAAACATCTCAACAACCAAAACTTCAGTTAAAAAATGAACAATCTGAACAAATATTTCTCAAAAGAAGACATACAAATTGACAAAAAACATGAAAAAATAGTTCAACATTATTAATCATTGGGTAAATGCAAATTAAAACCAAAATGAGGTTCCCTCTCACCTGACTTAGGATGATTATTAAAAAAAAAAAAAAAAAAAAAAAATGAAAAGGGAACTCTTCTCCACTCTTGGTGCAAATGTAAACTAGTACAGTCACTATGGAGAACAGTATGGAGGTTCCTCAAAAAACTACAAATAGAACTACCATATGATCCAGCAATCCCACTCATGGATATTTATCCAAAGGAAAGGAAATCATTATATTGAACAGACATTTGCATTCTATACTTATTGCAACACTATTCCCAATAGCTGAGATATAGAAGCAATCAAAGTTCCAACAACAGATGAGTAGATAACGAAAACATGCTATTTATATATACACAACAGAATACTATTCAGCCATAAATAGAATGGCATCCTGTTATTTTTGGCAACATGGACAGAACTGAAGGACATTATGTTAAGTGAAATAAGCCAGGAACAGAAAGATAAACACCACATGTTCTCACTTATAAGTGGAATCTAAAAAAAGTTTATCTCCTGGAAGTAAAAAGTAGAACAGAGGATACTGGAAGCTGCAAAGGTTGGGGAGAAGGGAAGGATGGGAATTTGTTAAAGAACATAAATTTATAGCTAGATAGGAGGAATAAGTTTTAGTGTTTTATACCACTGTAGGATGACTATAATTAACAATAATATATTACGTGGTATCAAATAGTTAGAAGAAGGATATTAAATATTCCCACACAAAGAATTGATAAATGCTTGAGATGATGGATATGTTAGTTACTCTTATCTGACCACTATACACTTTCACGGTGTCACTAACTACTCCATGAGTATGTACAATGATTATTTGCCGACTAAAAATAAAATTACAAAAAATAAAATTTAGAATTAAAGACCATGTCTTTTAAAATTTCTCATTAAATAGGTTTACCATGGAGTCAATAAATCATCCTAAAATATTGTACAGGCAATTTTAGCAATTAACCAATTTGGAGAACTATCAATCAAATCAAAACACTTTATTTTGTAAGTGAGAACAGTGAGGGCCGGAGAAGAAAATTATTTTGGGAGAGATTGCACCATTTTTAGCAGAAGAGCATGTAAAAGCCTCAAGACCCTGTGCAGGGTGGTGTAGTAGAGATGAGATTTCATATCTACATATAGATGATGTAAATATATAAGTAAATAGGCATTTAGAGAGAGGAGCTGACATATGTTAGGCATATATGCATCAGTCTATTTTAACGTCTACTCTAAAGAAGGAGGCAATGGAAAAAAGTTCACTTGACAAACAAGGCTAAGATTGCAATGGAGCAGAAGGAAATAATTTTAGCTCCAATCAGAGGTGGTCATTTGGGTTTTTCCTATTTTTGTCAATGCTTTATTTTTAGCAACTAGAATATTGCCTGATGCACAGTGTGCCCTTGATAAATATATGTTTAATAAATGAATAAATCAACAACGAATGATTGATTTGATGAATGACTATGATTGCTTCCTACCTGATGCCTTTTGAGCCTCCTACCTAGGTCATTTGCTCTATTTGCTGACGGGTGCTGAAAGTTTACCTTTATAATTAATTTGTTTATTTTACTCATGACTTTGCCTCACATTAAGAGGAACATAAACGTGCTTAAGAGGGACTGATCTGTTAGCTCTTGAACTCCCCTTCCTTCTCAATGAGAACGATTTTATTTAATCTCCTTATAGATCAATTTTCACAAGTTTAATGGATAAATGAGAATTTCAGTTCAGTTAAAAAGAGAGAAAAGGAACCAAAAGAAAAACATAACAAAACAGACAAACAAAAACTCACCATCGCCAATTTTCCCAAGATCAGTCTGGACCATGAATGCTCTTAGACTAGAAAATACTCCTCTGCCTGAATCTGTTCTTCGCTTGGTGCCAGCAGCACGCACTGGAAGACTTAACAGTTAAGTCTAAACCCTATGGCCGGACTCATTTCTTCCTGCTGCTATCTGCTAACAGCAACTATAAAACCCACTTTTTATACAAAAGGCAACCAAACTCAATCTCCAAAATGTGGAAAGAAGAAGACAAATGTGTTTGGGTCCCCAGGACTGCAGGAGTAGCACAATGAGAAGGCATGTTAGTTTCCCCTCAATAGAAGAAGGTTACACAGATCCAGAACTTCCTGACCCTCAAACTAACATTAAAGAAGGCAGCCTATGCAGGCCTTTTCTATCCCTAGAGCAAATCATAAAAAAAAAAAAAAAAAAAAAAAAAAAAAAAAAAAATGCAAGGTGATCCAGGAAAAACCATCAGTAAAAATCTATCAGTATCCTCACTAAATAAGCTGAAAGACACTGGAGAAGCAGCTCAGAAGGATCTCGCCATGACAAGCAGAACCAGGAAGCCTTTTTCTATCTCCCAAAGGCTGAGGTGATTCTGCTATAGCAGTCAACCAGCTTGGTTAGTTCCTGTAGCTCCAAGATTGCCTTCTCCTACTGAGAAACACAAGAATAAGCAGAGGAGCAGTTAGAACTCACAAGAGGCATACAGCCATCACGAGCAACCCAGCCCAGAAAGCTTTATTGTTATCATAGGCCTGGCATTTTCCTTCTCTGTTTATACATATCAGAGCAGGTGGGTAGCGCTGATAGGGGGATCATGCTGCAGCGTGGTTCTTCCCGGGTAAACCACTTCATCTTGGATATGGAACTCCTTTTCCACATGGACAGAGACACACAGAAACCTGGCCATGGAAAACCTGTTATGCTCCCTCAGGCAGCACTAGCTGAGATCAGAGGGGACCACAGAAGCATCAAGTAAACCGTATAAAAAACTTACACTGCAAAAGCTTTAAAATGTAAAGCACCATTGAAACCGCAGCCTACAGAACAGCCCAGGACCTGCATACTGAACCTAAACAGAGTGGCTGCCTGAGAAATAAAAGATTTAAATAGGAACCATACAGGCCAAACATCTAGGATAAAATTAAAAGTCATCTGTTAAATTGAGAATCAAAAATTACAACCTGAATCAGAAAAGGCACAAATACTGATATAAGTCAGATGTTGAAATTTTCTGGCATGGATTTTTTAGTAGCCATTATATAAATACTCCAAGAATCAATTATAAGTTATCTTGAAGCAAATGAATAAATAGCAAATATTACCAAAGAAAGATGTTATTTATAAAAAAAAAAAAAACTATAGAAATAAAATTTAAAACCCAAGAAGTTTAAAATTTGCTTAACGGTTAAGTGTAAATAAGATAGTTGAATGTGACAATAAATGAACAGAACTACCCAATCTAAAAACAATGAGAAAAACAGACAAAAAGTAAAATGAATAGATCCGAGACTTGTGAGAAAAACAACAAAAATCCAATATTTGTTATATCTGAATCCCAGAAAGACAAAAGTAAAAGAATGATGCTAAAAGAGTGTTCAAAGAAATAATGACTAAAAACCTCTTAAATTTGGTAAAACATGCAAATTTACATACTTAAGAAATTGACTAAATCTCAAAGAGAATACATCCAAATAAATCTATGTCATGGCACAAAATAATGAAAACTAGTAACACTAAATACATTTTTAAAAAACTTGAAGATGCCAGGGAGAAACAACACATGATGAGGCCAGGCGTGGTGGCTGACGCCTGTAATCCCAGTACTTTTGGAGGCTGAGGCAGGGGGATCACCTCAGGTCAGGAGTTGGAGACCAGCCTGGCCAACATGGTGAAACCCTATCTCTACTAAAAATATCAAAATTAGCCAGGCATGGTGGCGAACGCCTGTGGTCCCAGCTACTTGGGAGGCTGAGGCATAAGAATCGCTTGAACCGGTAGGCAGAGGTTGCAGTGAGTCAAGAGTGTGCCACTGCACTCCAGCCTCGGTGACAGAATAAGTCTTGATTTCAAAAAATAAAAAGACAGAAAAGAAAAGAAAAGAAAAATAAACAATACATTATGCATAGCTGAACACAAATTCGAATTGTAATAGAGTTTTAAAAAATCTGAAACCATAGAGAATAGAGGGAGAGGTACAAGTTCTAAGAGCTGAAAGGAAAGAACTGCCAGCTATAAATTCCATACCTAGCTCAACTGTACATCAGGAAGAAAGAATAAAATGAGGACATTGGCATACTATAAACAACTAAAAGGCTTTTCTTTTCCTTTTTTGATATCAGACTTACCCTTCAATGCTGCTTAAATAAAATACTGCATTACAGAGGAAATGATAAAAATAGTGAATCTTAGAACATCAGGAAGGAAGATAAGACAATGACAAGAGAGGAAATATGAGTACATATAATCGACTATTATTTCCATTGTGACATTTATAAATCATATTTGATGATTAAAAAATTATAGTACTGTTTACACTGAAGACAGATTATTGTTAGGCAACAGTAGGATGGGGACAAGAGGTTAGGTAACAGGATAGGGGAGGGAGCCAGGTGTAATTATAAAAGTGAAATAGGAGGGATTTGTGTGGTGATGGAACTGTTTAGTATCTTGATTGTGGTGGTGAATACAAGAACTAATACTTGTAATAAAATTGTGTCGAATTCTACACATACACAAATGGTTTTAAGTAAAACTGAAGATATCTGAAGAAGATGGATGGGTTGTCACAATGACAATAGTGTTGTTGTAATTACATTATAGTTTTGCAAAATGCTATCATTAGGGGAAACTTTTTATTATTTCTTAAAACTCCATGTATCTGCACAAGTAACTTAAAAACATTTAAATTTAAAATACACAAGTGATATTATCAGAAAGTTTTATATTTCCTCTTAGAAATATTTTCTTCTGTAGAATCGTCCAAAACCAGAGATGAGTACATACACCTTTTCTAGTTTAAGCAGGAGGCCACTAAGAACTCATCAGATTGTACTACTGTTGTTTAAACTACGTAGTAAGGTCATGGATGAAAACTAGCCTAAAGCTAATCAAGGAGGACCTATGATCATTCTAGGTCCCTAAATTATGCACATTATGAAAGAAAAAATGTATATCCTTGAAAAACTCCACAAGAATACCCTACCCTTTTGTTCCCAGGTTGTACCAGCCTTCGATAGAATATTCCGAGTGGTACGTCAAGACTGAGTTTGAAAACACGCAAGTGCCTATTTTCCTCTATCATGCTTTGTTATTCCATCTTCCCTTCAAGGTTCTAACAGATTCTTCTTAACCCTCAAAGCATCAAGTGCCTGATGATATCTCATCTTCTAGATAATTACTATGCTCCCACTTCTTTAAGGATAACTACCCTCAAGGTCAGCATAAAAGCTCCATTCTTCTGTGGAACTGGCAACTGCATGTCTTACTTCAAATAAGAATTAATACCATTCCATAACTTCCTTCTGGTATCATTTTACTTCTGCCTAAAGTACTTCCTTTATTAGGTGATGAATCCATTTAGGTATGTCTTAAAAAGTCTTTATTTCAATTTACTTTCACAAAATATATTCACTAGATGTAGAATTCTAACTTAATAGTTGCTTTACTTGCTGTTGATTTTTTTTCTTTCGGTAATTTAAAGACCTAGCTCTTTCAGTTATTTAGACTTAGTAAGTTAAAGACTGTCTATCCTTAAAAAAGTGTTTTATACTGATTATGAGGCCACCACACCAAGCCTTATAATGTGTTGTTTCTCCCTTCTATCTTTAATTTAATTATGTTTACACAATTTCTGGAGAAAAAAGTGCTGTAACTCATATCTTTGCTATTCTGCCCGTAACATATTTTTTTTTTCCTGCCTGCTTGTGCGAAGTATCTTTATAATTGATTTTGAGAAATTTGATTGTATTGTACCTAGGTCTAGATTTTGTTGTCGTTGTTTTATTGTACTTGGGTTTTATGGAGTTTCTTGCAAATGTGGGACTATAATTTTTTAATCAAATTTGCAAGTCTTTTTTTGTTTCAAATCTCTTCCACTGCTCATTGATGCTCTGTATGTTTTTGTATTTTTCTCTTTTATCTTGGATGCCTTCAGTTGATAGGTTTTCAAGTTCACCAAGCTTTCTTCTGCAATGTGTAATCTACCAGCAAGACCATCGAAATTTTGCTTCATTTCAAATTGTATAGATTTTTAAAGTTTGATCTGATTTTATATAATTATTGCTCTACTTAACTATTTGAAAGTATAGAATGCAGCTATAATAATTTCTCATGTACTTTGCTAACAATCAACATCTGTGCCAATTCTGGATCAGATTCTTTGATTAATTTTTTCCTCATTATGGGCTATATTTTCCTGCTTTTCATTACTGGTAACTTTTGGATGGGTATGAGAAAATGCGAATTTTACCTTGTTAGGTATTAAATATTTTTGAATTTTTATTAATATTACTGTTATTATTTTTCTTGTATAAACTTAAGTTACTGTAAAACAATTCAATGCTTTTATGCCTTGATTTTAAGATTTAGACGTTTTAGATGGTTTTAAGGTGTTATTATCAAATAAGTGTTCAGTCTAGGGCTAATTTTTCCCTACCTTTGGGGCAAGCCCACTCTGTTAATTCTACCAACTACCCCATAAATTATGGAGATTCCTGAGAGAAATAGGAATAATTCCTGTTTCCTTATGAACTCTGAGCACAATTACTTCTAATCATTTTTATGCGTTTCCCTCTTTTTTTAGGTAGTTTTTTTGTTTTTTTTTTTTTTTTTTTTCCCCATAGGCATGTGATCAGTTTTCTGCTGAGTATTCATTCGAAGGGGACACTGCAAATCTCTGTAATTCTTGTAATGTGCGTCTATCTCCTCTGTGGCACTTTGTCTTGGAAACTCTAGCTGCCTTGCTTTCCCCACACTCAACTCCATCTCTGCTTGTCAGGGAGTGTGACCTCTGCGATGGCCTGGAAACTATTTTCAGACAGTAGTAAATTGGACCAATAACAGAAGTTACCTTTTAAATGCACAATTTCTCCAGTACCACTGTCCTTTGCTGTCTATGTTCAGTGTCTTTGAAACTATCTCTATCCATCTACCTATCATCTGTCTATTATCTAGCTAGCTAGCTAGCTGCCAACCAATTTTTTGTTTGTATCAGTTGGGTGAGTAAATCCAGCCTCTTTTCCTTTATCTTGATGAAAAGTGACAGCTTTCCATCTCTATCTTTGAAGTCACAGAATCCTTATGAGGTGGTGTCATCTGCTCTGATTTACAAACAAGGAATCCTAAATGGCAAAGAAGGCAAGGTTTTTGTTCCCATAGTCAGAAAGTTTAAAAGCAAGAGAGCAAAGACTTAAAATTTAATTCTGTCTACTTCCAAATTCTGTGCTTTCTTTATGGGAAGAGAAGATTAAAGTGGTTTTTAAGGGTTAGCACAATAAGCATGTGACATTCTCCCTGTGGCAACATAACAATACAATTTTTCTTTACCTGGCAACCTTTTATACTGTATGACTTGAGTCAGATAGCATCTCCCCTGACCAGGCTAAAAGACGCTCTCACCACCTTTTGCTAATTCTTTTCACTCATATCTGAAAAGTACATTGTGACTGTGTTTGCCTTTAGCATGAGACTGAATTTGTTGGGGAGGGGAGGGTTATAAATTTTGTATATTTTATCTTTCTTTTCTTAGTATCAAGCAAAATTCCTGGCACATGGTGGACAAAATCTGTACTTGTAGAATTGAACTGACTGAGGCTTCCTCAAAGCAAGCCAATTTTAATAATGGCCTACAGGTTGCACAGCAGAAGATATTGACAAGTAAAATCAAAATGTGTATTCCAAAGCTAAAGAGAGTTTTGTTTTGTGGTATGGGTTTATCTCTCTGACTGTCCTATTCATTGAAATAATTAAAAAATGTAAATAAAAAAAGATTAGCTTCTCAAGTTGGAGGGACTAGGCTTTTAGAAAACCTGTCCTTAAAGACTTGGAAAACATGCTAAACTACAATGTATTGTTTAGGTCTGTGTTACAGCAATAATAAACAAAGAATCATTTAATTGCATGGAGAAATCCATGTCAGGATCTACCAAGAGGATCCATAGTGTCATACATTTTTGAAGGGCAGTTTGAGATAGCAGCAAAGACTGCAATTTCAACTCATGAAACCTCAGGTTTCATGCTACCTTCTAATACCACACATTAAATAATCTTTGGCAGTTGACTTAACTTCCTGAATTTCCTCTTATTTAAAGTGTGGACAATTGTATTACCATATGGGGATGTAGTGATGAGGAAATGAGAGTTTGGTATAGGACAGTTGACAAAAACACAGACTCATGTTTCCCTTCCAGTGTAGACTGAATGCTGGAAAGCATCTGTCCAATCAAGGACTGTATCTGCTAGCCCCCAGCATTCAGGAGACACTTCATGACAAGTTCTTACCAACAGAATGCAGATGGGCATAATATACAGTGGAGGTGTATCAACATTAGGTTTGAGATTCTCTATGTTCTCATATTTCTCATCTGCCAACTAAATGATCATGGCAAAGAATATCTGCATTGGCATTTGTTGAAGGGAGAAACCACATTGGTGTGCTAAGTCTTTGGGTTTGGGGGATTATATCCATTTCAGAAGTTAGCCTATTCTGATTACTAAAGAGAAAATGCTCATACAGAACATAACACAGTAGTTCAGTACATGATATATATTATTATTTTCTCACAGACATAATGATTCTTGGCTCTAACTGTATAAAGTGATGTGACTTTGAACAAAACAATTTATGGCTATGGACATTTATCTCTGTCACTCTGATAGTGCTGGATTAAAAGATCTCTAAGGTCCTTTTCAGCCTCGACACTATGTTTTCTTCTCTTAAGATTATTTGCTTATTATGACATATGAGCTGCTCCAAACCACATTCCCGGGGTACAAAGAGTGGTGTCTCTGCCTGTCATGGGTACATGATAAGTAAGCACATATGCACGTTATACATTATTAAAAGGGATCAATTTGCAATAGTTCACATCATGAACGAAGGGAAAGCTAAAATGGGACATGTAGAAAGACTGATAAGCAATGCTGTATGCCTGCATGTGTTAATCACAAGGCAGTACATACTCATGGAATTTTATCCACGAGTTTCCAATATTCCAAAGCACAACTAAAATGTAAGCATTTATGACTGGTATGTGTATGACCTACCAGTCAAGTATGACAGGTCCACACATTTTAGGTAACGTGGCAAAAGACAAAAACACAGAGGTATTAAGAGTCCTGGTAAGAAAGTAGTTCAGATATTGGATCAATCATGTTGCTGAGCCTGGTTAAAAAGTTAGTAATTATAGAATGGTTATGCAGATTGTGATATGATCAAAGTCTCCAGATGGCCATGATTCCATGAGAAGTGAGTTGGTGAAGAAGGGATAAGAGAAATGAGGAAGTGTTTAAAACTCTGGAGGTAGGAGGTATGACAGTTCTGGAAGATGGTTAGATGCATAGTATGGTCCGAGGATGAGGGGATAAAGTGGTATAGAGATAAAAGTTAGGAGTGCTGTATGTTAAACTTGGTTAACCACAGGATATGGGCATTTTCAATGGCATGTATTTGGGTGGAGAAGTAAACCATGACCCTCTGTTTCTCTTGCTAATGAAAGTGAAATCGTAACCCAGAGGACAGTAAATGGCAAGAGAATTAGAAAGTGATAGAATCTTTTTGTTTACATTTCAGGAAAGGAACTTTTGAAAGAGAAGAGGAGAATAAGTGTTTTAAAACTTAACTGGGGAGATTCTAGAAATGGGCTCCAACTCCAAGCCTTGTGAAATATCCATCTGCAGGAGAAGTAGCTCAGTAGAGTCAAAAAGGTGTAAGGATATCTATTCAAAAACTTTAGATGTAGACTTGTGTATCTACGATGGGTCTGGCATTTGCTGTATGCAGTTATTGGAAGTAGGCATTTCCTACATGCATTTATTGTGAGTAGGGCTCAATGATAGGTGGATTCATTAGGTATGAAACACAGGTTGTCTTCTATGTCCTTTTATTTACTACATTACCACTCCCTTAGATCTGTTTCCATATTAGTTTGAAGATATGAGGTTTAGACTTAATAATTATCAGAATCTTTTCTAGTTCTAGTCTTTTCAATTATTTTATTCCCAAGATAGACTTTCCCCAAGCCCCAAACTTACTAATATGACAAAAGGCACAGACTGTGCAAATGGCAGTTGAATTTTTAGGAAGTATATATGCCAAAGGTAGTAGTTCAGGAAAAGAAAGATCTCAAATCCTATTCTTACAGATAAAAGAGAAGGAAAATAATACAATGTGATTTTTCAATTATTTACCAATAAGGAGACACTGTAGATGATGGACTGGTAAGGTGATGGAGTTGTTTGGTTTAATTGAATGCAAAAGTTCTACTTTTTAAAGAATTCCTTGTTCATATAATCTGATCATCTTTTGATTTTTATTATGATTTTTATCACTTATGATTTTTATCACTCAATATATTTTCTTGTTGTGATAAATTCTAAGGAACATGAGCCCTAACTAAAGCTTTCTTATATTAAATCTTTGATGACAAAGAGAAAGAAGCTCTGAAAATTTCTGTATGTAGGTTGAAAGTTGAGATGTAAGGCAAAGATTATTTATGAGGTTAATATATCACCAAAATTGAAAGCTGGAAAGCAATATAGTATCAAAATTGGTCTTAGCTGAAAGTGTCAATCAAATCATTAAATATTTTTAAACATTGACCAGAACTCTAGTAGGTGTAGTACTCCGTCAAAGCTTAGAACTTCATTGTAAGATGAATTGTTACATAAATCAGTTAGCCAAGGAGTATTCATACTATAGAATAAAGTTTTATAAATTGAAACAATGAGGCTTCTCTATAATTATGCAATTTCTGGCTTATAATAATCTATAAGGCACATTTTATTTTCAAATAAGAAATTTTACACTAATAAAATATGGTAAGATTTTGGCAAACAATAAAGCAAAGCTATATTTTTCTTTGCTGGAAGAATTTACACCAAACTAATGTTTCTCTGTGAAGAAAACAGAATTGTAGAGAAGCAAGAATGACTTTGTTTTAGTTTATTCTGTTGGAACAGTATGTATAACAGCTAAGAATTAATATATTTGTTACGTGATAATTATATAAAAATTAAAAATAAGATAAACCTACATGTGCTAATGTTGAGGATATAGTCCCATATATATTAAAATGAAAGCACTAAGCAGCAAAGGAGTGTGCACGATGTCCTTTCATTTGCATGTGTAAATATTTGTGTGTGTGTGTGTGTGTGTGTATTTTACATAAAATTTTAATTTTCCCACTTTGTCTTTCACAAGCTACCTGGTGAAAGGAATTGCTTACTGCATACGAGTTTCCTCAGGGCCCATGACATTCTGTGTTTTCTTCCCATTCTGAGCTAAATGATCTTATTCTTAGGTAAATCAAGGCACAAAACAGGTGTCTTTCAGAGTCAAAACTGTCCAATATACAATTCTAATAATAACTTTGTATTTGTCAATGTCCACAAAAGCCCACTCCACCACCATTCACATTCTAGCAGCTCTCTGGCTATTTCTCCAGGTTGGCTGTGGGGAGGGAGGAAAAGTGAAGGAACGGAATACTCCTTTTTGATCTGGCACCTTAAGTAAACCTGTATTATGCTCTTTGGAACTGAGAGTTTTATAAATTACTTTCCCTCAGGAGACTTCTTTGAAAGGTCCACAGCTGGACCATTCTCCTCTGCTCTGGTAATTGCAGTTATCTACCACTGGTTGTATTGGCTTTCCTCTCCTGCTAATGATGCCTCAGCTTGGAGCATTTTACTGCTGCAGTTCCTCTGCTTCTCTAGGGGCATATTTTGAGAGAATGTTGAGAACTCTAAGCCAAGTGCTTATATGTTCTCTACATCTCTATTTTGGGTCTCTTTTATGGCATGCCTGTGCATCCCTGGAAAGACTTCTGCATCTTTATCCTAACAGAAATCCTTGAAATACAAGCAGGTTCCAATGGTAAGAAGCTCTCCCAGTTCTATCACTAATTCTGAGGGTAATTAGGAACTCTCATCTTCTCAATTTCTCAAGGAACAGTTAGGCCCAGGCTATAATGTCACAAAACTGCAGAAAACCACATGACCACCTCTCCCAGGGGTCGTGTTTAAATTTGAAGTTTCTAGGCGTAAGAAGAAAGTGGAATCACACCAAAACTCTCTCCTGGTAGGAGAGCAAGAATTTTTCCCCCAAGGAAATTTCTTCACAAATCCTGTCCACGCTCTGAGTAGTTTTTTTATCCCGGAACTTGTTGATGGGGCAATAGTAGAAGATCTATTTCCATGAGATATTTATTTGTAGATTCTGCATTTGTTTATTTGCCTGTGAAATGTCAACTCCATCTTATTAGTTTTCTGACTTAGGCCTCTGTTTTTCAGAACTTCAGAATACACTGCTGTTATTATTATTGTTTTTGGTTTTGTGGTGGAAATATCACTAAAATGGATTAGGCTTTGCAAATGTTGAACAAAATAAACCCACTAGGGTTCTTCGAATAAAATTTAGGAGCAATCTAAAAATGAGTACAGACATCATTAAACAAGATTTTATATATATATATATATATATATATATATATATATATATATGCCTGAAACATAGGCTTATGTGCATATATTGGATTGGTAAGCGATCCAAGAAGCTACAGTTGAGAGTCGGGGGGAGAAAAGAAAAGAAGAGGAGAGAGTTTAGGAAGATAATGAACTTTACCCCCGCTGCAGGCAATTGGTTACTCTATCCCATGAGAATGGACAATAAGTCATATAATATGCTTTTGGGGACCTTCTATCCCCAGTTGGTCAAAATTTTCATCATAAGGTTAATTCAAGGGCACCAACTGAGTTTCCTAAGAAAAGAAATCCACACACAAAAAAATGCAAAGGTCCTCCAGCTTTGTTCTTTTCACTGTCCTGAATGGTATTGTCTAGGTTTCTGCTAGGGTTTTTATGGTTTTAGGTCTAACATTTAAGTCTCTAATCCATCTTGAATTAATTTTTGTATAAGGAGTAAGGAAGGGATCCAGTTTCAGCTTTCTACTTATGGCTAGCCAGTGTTCCCAGCACCATTTATTAAATAGGGAATCCTTTCCCCATTTCTTGTTTTTGTCAGGTTTGTCAAAGATCAACACAGGAAGGGGAACATCACACACCGGGATCTGTTGTGGGGTGCGGGGAGTGGGGAGAGATAGCATTAGGAGATATACCTAATGTAAATGACGAGTTAATGGGTGCAGCACACCAACATGGCACATGTATACATATATAACAAACCTGTACGTTGTGCACATGTACCCTAGAACATAAAGTATAATAAAAAAAAATGCAAAGAGCAAGAATCAATAAAGTGGAGCCATGCCCCAACTGGCCGACCGTAATGAGATGCCCATCCATTTGCATTATATTGGCAAGATTTAAGAAGTCTAACAACACCAGCAATACACACGATTATGGAAAGATAAATTTCCATGGCCCAAGAACGGAGCTAAAGTTTGCACTCAATGTGAGTTTGGTGAGGCTCACACTACAGCAACTAAAAAAAAAAAAAGAAAGAAAAAAAGACTGAAGACTGACATGGAGCAGAAAGGTGCTCCATATACTGGTAAAGCTTCCATTTCAATGTCTTATTAGAGATATGTATAGATACACGCTTCAAGAAGGATGCATACTTCTTTGCAGGAAATTAGGATGCCTACATTTTGATTGAGAGATCAGACAGAGTGAGAGGTAGATATACTTCATATTTTTCCTTTTTAAAATTTAAATTTGAAATTAAGAAACAATTAGAGAGTTATCTGAAGTCTCCTATCCTCCTATGTACCTTTTCTGAACCATATTCACCTTTCAACGTCTTCAAAGAAACCCATATATAACATTGGGTGATTTTTATTAATATTCATTTAAAAATATTTTCAAATATGTTTATATTATCTAAACAATACATTATTTTGGATGTTTTCAACATTTAAATAAATGGTATCATCTATCATTAACTTATTTTCTCAGAATTAATATATTTTAATATTATCTGTTGAGACTCAGTCTTCTATTTTATTAATAATAATTACAGTGTTCCACATTTGAAAAAAATATGATACTATATTCATTCTTTTCTGAATGAGCATTTAAATTTTCTCAGTTTCTTTATGACACTCAAGCTGCTAGGAACATTCTTTATATATGTCCCTGGGCGTGTGAGCAAGAAAGTCTCTGTGGTTTATGTCTGACGAATAAATAGTTGTTTCAGAAGGAATGTACATATCCAATTTTACTTTATATTGCCAAGTTGCTCTACAAAGTGGTGGCATAAATTTATATTTCCATAATAGTGCTTATTGCTCTACCTCCTCACTGCCAGTGTTGTTAGGGATCTTAAATCTTGCCAATATAATGGATATGGATGGGCATCTCATTATGCTTTTATTAGGTATTCACCTGATTACTACAGAGGTTGAGCATCTTTTCAAATGCTTATTGACTCTTTTGGTTTCCTCCTTTCTGAATTGCCTGCTTAAAATCATTGCCAATTTTTCTGTTCCATTGCTTGTCTTTCCTGATTGCTTTGATTCTTTGTGTATTTTGGATGCTAAACCTCTAAAAGTAGTATGCATTGTAAATATCCCCTCTCAGGCAGTGGCTTGCCATTTAACTTTTCTGCATAGTGATTTATATTGATCAAAAAGTTTACATTTTAATGGAGTCAAGCTTATCGAATGTTTATTTGCTTTTTATAAAAATAGTTCTCTATACCAAGTCATAAAATTTAAACCTATATTTCCTTTAAGAAATTTAAAAGTTTTGTTTTTTTCATTTGGGCTTTTTATGCACTTGGAATTGGCAGGTGTGTATGTGTGTTTTTTCAAGGGCAGAAATACTTGAGATTAAAAATGGTTTTCTTCTATACATATTACCTCTTACTCCATTATAATTTTTAAGTTATGTTTACCCTGATTAAAAGTGTTATTTTATTAACATATGAAGATTCTCTATAAGAGCTCTTTTTTTCTGGTTTATTCTACTCTACTAGGCTATTTGTGTATCTCAGTTATAATACCATGTTTTTAAAAAACTCATATAGCTTTATGTTAAGCCTTGAAGTCTAGTAGGACATCTCTCAAGTTCTTTAAATTCACTTTGGTTACTGTTAGTTTTCCTTCTTTCATATACATTTTAGGATCAACTTTTCATTTACCAAAATAAAATATTCTCGTAGGGGAAAATGCATGAAGTGCATGGATTAATTTGGCTTAGAATGGATATTTTTATGATATTGAGAAGAAACCACATGTCATTGAATTTTCTTTATAAATGACTTAGCATTACAGTTGTGTGTTATTCTCTATATATGTTGTCATCTTAAGCCAATATCTAAGCCATTTTTTGGAGAGGGTCATTGATTTGTTAAGAACCCACAATGTAAAGTCTACTACTCTTTTAAAGAAAGTCTATAGAAGAAGGAAGATCCCCTTCCTGTGAGAAACTGAGAAGCTTGTGGTCTCCTGGAGCTGCAGGCAGCCATTCAGTATTCCATGACAGGGACCTATGCGATTAATAGCTTTTAGATCATTTATTTCCAATTATTAGTGTGATATCAGTGCTCATGAATGATTTTACCCATTGGCCAAAAGAACTTTACTGCTTCAATTATTTCAGCAAAATACACTGATATATGCCCATAGCATGTAGTAGTGGCATATAGTATTGAGTCCTCTTGAAAGTATTCTTTCTCTATTGTGTTGTGTATTTATCAAGAGTCACTTTTGTCTGTTCCCAAACCAAATTATTCCAAGCTTATTCGTTAATGCAATAACATAATTCAATTATTATATAAACCAATTAACATGAGTATGAAAAATGATTCTCTTTCATAAAACATAGATATAAGTTTTGCAAAAAATAATAAAAAACAGTATAATGAGGTATGGATAAGAATAAAAGGGAGAATCATGTAAATGAGGAAGATTCTGCATTCTTTGCTTCAGGTTTATGGTCATATTTTAAGTGAAACAAAAACCGGAAGTAGCAGAAGCTGCATCTGCATTGCAGATTCAGTTCATGCAAAAAAAAAAAATTTGGAACTTCAATCAAGAATGTTTGCTAAAATGTCTTGGCCCATGGTAAAGGTTAACAAAAATTAATTATCATTGATATGTTCTCGGTAAAAGCAAAATATTTAAGACACATATATGTTTTTAACTACTGATGCCTCTTAAGTTTCAGTATATTTGTTTCCTTAGTGCACAGAATTAAAACCCAAAACTTTGTCAAATGATTTCTATAAAGATTTGGCTTCCCCGTGAGACATGTTCTTAACTGCTATCTGTAGCTCTAACCCTTTATCCCTCAGCCCATCTAATGTAAAACTTTATGCCTCTTTTCTCCACAAGTCAGAATTCTCTGCCTGCTGTGACAATTACAGGGATTTTAAAGGGATGCTTTGAAAAGAGCACTCTCTTCTACGTTGCATCTTAAATTGAAAATTCCTTATCTTTTGAGCAAAACATGGATAACTTGAAAGTTTCTGAGAAACTCCATCCAAGAACCCTCCTGAAGCACTGCCCTTTGGCAATACTAACTTATTCTTCAAATCCAACACATATGTACTACAAAATGACTTAGCATGTTATTGATCATGTAGTAGAATCTCCACAAATATTGACTAAATCACAGTAAGAATATATTAACTGCCTTATCGTACAACTGTCTTAGCTCTGTTTTCATTTGTTACTTGTATATGGAACTGGCTACCCTGAAGAGTTGGGTCTTTTGTGTTTTTTCTTAAAGAAATACTAATAGCTTAAAAGTTGCTGTTAGTTTTCTGATTTCAGATGCAAAAACATCAATTTCACTTCCGAACACACTGCTATTTTTATTATTGCCTTTGGTTTTGTGTTGGGAATATCACTAAAATGGATTAGGCTTTGTCAAGCCTAATGAATATATATTATACATGACACACATGTATAATATATATTCATACATTTATATATGCACACACACTTTTATAAAATACCACCTTCTCTTCCTTAGCTGTACCTTTAGTATAAAGAATCAAGTGCAAAAAAATCGAATCACATCAAAAAACTTTATTTTTTAAAATCAAATTCCTTAATATTCTTAGGATAAGTGCTCATTTACCTTTGTATTATGTTTAATATCTCTGATCAAATATAATTAGTGAACTTTAGAGTAAAAAGTCCAATATAATTTAAGTAATCATCATTGAAAATGAAACAATATCATTTAATAAGATTTATTGTTTAGTATTTTGTTTTGTTAAAGATGGCAGAAAATGTATACTTAAAGTAAGATCTACATCAACTCTGAAATTTAAGATGACAAAAAATATGTATTTCAAAAGAAAGACTGAAATCAAATGTTTAAGTTCTTTTGAAAATTTATATATCACATGTATTAGAATTCAGCAAATAAATGTTTATTTAAATATCAAAGGCCTTCACTTGACTAAAACCAATGTTGAAAGTCAGTGTTAACTACATGGAATAAACTAATGGGCTATAAGAATTAATCTATCATTTTAAACTACAATCTTATAGTTTAAGCTTTCTATCCAATGTTAAAGAACAATGCAGTCATGTTTTCTGCCACTTTATAATAAGGATTATCTTTCTATCAAGGTCCAATAATATGTTTCTCATTTCCCTCTGAGAACTCAGCAGAAGCACTTTTAATGCTTATATTTCTACCAACATTCTGTTTAGGATGACATGTTTATTCTCTACAATGACACAAATTTTCTTTACCAGAATCACCTTTCTCACCAGAATCATCTTTAATGTCCATTTTTCTACCAAGAGTCTTGTCAAAGTAATCTATATATACATTTTTTTAACCTATTACGCTTCTAAAAGTTCTTCCAGCCACTACTCATTGCCTAATTCCAAAGCCGTGCTCACATTTTTAGGTATTTGTTACAGAAGCACCCCACTTCCCAGTACCAAAGTATGTGTTAGCTTCCTAGGGATGCCACAATAAGTTATACAAACTTGGTGGTTTTAAATAACAGAAGTTTATTTCCTCACACTTCTGGAGACTAGAAATCCAAAATCAAACTGTAGTATTTGTTCCTTGTTATATCCTTGGGGGAGCTATTATTTCATTCATCTCTTCTATATGCTGCCTTTGCCAGTAATCAGCATTCCTTGGCTTATGGACACATCATTCTAATTTCTAATGCCATTTTTTGCATTATTTCTCAAAGTTAATGTTGGTCCTTTTCTGCCTTTTGTAAGAAAATTATTAATAAATTTAGGACCCATCCTAACCCAGCATCATCTCATCTGATTCTTACTGTAATTATAATTGTAAATATCTGATTTTCAAATAAATCACATTCTGAGGTTCCAGGTGTACATGAATTGGAGGGGAGAGGAATATTCAAACTACTACACTGAAAGAAATGTATGAATAACTTTCTGTATATGGTATCAGCAGCTTTTCTAACAATCAAATAATACAATAGATTTTACTCTTGAAATAACATATAATTCAATTGAGTGATACAATGCCAACAAAGAGAAATTAAAACTTTTGCTTTGAGTTATATAATATTGAGAACAATCACCTACATTGTGAATTGTTTATGTTTTAATAATGCCTATGAATAACAAACCTTGATGGTATTACTAATACTGTTACTCTGTTTAGATATGATGGTAACCTACATAATTAAAATGACATCATCTAAGAGTATTTAGCACTTAGATCAGTCTTCAAAAGGTTTGAAACCAAAGGAAAACATACTTAGCAAATATTAGCCAATAATCAGTTCAGAGTTATGATAGTGGTATTAGAAATTGTCTGAAAATCCCAGGCCTGTTACAGTTTCTGCATGCCAATTAAATTGGAGAAATGATATTTATTTTTTGTTAAATGAACTATTCAGACAATCATTTAAGGAGTCAAAATTTTGCAAAAGCTTTGTAAGTTCTCCATAAGTGGTCGAAGATCTCTTGTTGGTCCTTTTCTTTTTTTTAATTATTGGACTGTTTTTTAATTGAAAAATCAGGGATCATCAATGAAAAAGAATGAAAATTAGCGGCTCAAATCTTACCCTCAATTTCAAATCATTTGAAATCATTTGAAATTGAGGGTACATGAGCATATTCACTGGTAAATATTCAATAAATTTCTGTTTTTTTCATTAGAATATCAACAATATGTAAGAATATTAAAGGATTCATCCAACTCTACAGAAAGTTTAATTTGAGTTAAAATAAATAAATAATTTCTCTAGAAATGCCCACTTGGCCGGGTGCAGTGGCTCATGCCTGTAATCCCAGCACTTTGGGAGACTGAAGCAGGCGACTCATGAGGTCAGGAGTATGAGACCAGCCTGGCCAACATAGTGAAACCCTGTCTATACTAAAAATACAAAAATTAGCCAGGTGTGGTGGCAGGCACCTGTAGTCCCAGCTACTTGGGAGTCTGAGGCAGGAGAATCACTAAAACTCCAGAGGTGGAGGTTGCGGTGAGCCTAGATAGTGCCATTGCACTCCAGACTGGTTGACAGAGCAAAACCCTGTCTCAAAAAAAAAAAAAAAAAAAAAAAAAAAAAAAAAAAAATGAAATGCACCAATTAATATGGCGTCTCCTACCCACATGTAGCAATTTAAATTTATTAAATAAAATAGGATTAAAATTGATTTTCTTTGTTGCAGTAGCTACAATGCTCAACAGCAACATATGCTAGTGGCTACTGTACTGAACAGTACAAAGAACATTTTTCTAATATAATAGCTGAACGTTGTACTGGATTGCATCACTTTAGAACATCAAATATTCAATGTTGTTAAAATATACATATACATCTATGCATATGAACATGTATATTAACACACTTTACATGCTAATGAATGAGTACTCGATGGCTAACAATGAAATGTGCAAATAACCAGTCTACTCTGGCGCACCCATTTAGTATTGGCTACAATAGAATTGCATCACCTAATTGCAAATCTTACTTTTTCTAGAGTACATGAATAGCATTATGGCTCCCTGAAACTTGATTACAGAAAACAAGAACTTTAGTTCAGTTGATGTGTTGATTATGAGGCTGAGAAGTTAGAGAGACAGCCTACTCCATCACTGGAAATTTGCACACAGACAAGGAGAAACACCCATCAGAGTGATTAATGGGAGTGATTTTCATCTTACTGTCTATGTCACTTCCAGCTCAAATTCCCAAACAATATTCAGATTTCATGGGGAGCACAAAATGGAGGAATTATCATACACATTTTATTTCTTGTCAAGAAATATGAGGCAATTTATATAAATATATATATACATACACACACTTATGATATTGATTTCATTTTTACTTTTTTAATCTTAGAAATTAAGTAATTTTTACCATGCATAATCCAAAATCTATTTCTTCTTTTAAGATTATAAAATACTTTAATTAGAATTTCACAAAGGTGGAGCCTCAGGATTTGCTGATTGCCATGCCACATTTTTTTCCAGGGTTCAGCACAACCTCAGAGACAGAAAAAAGCAAACAGTGTTTTAAGGCCATGTACAATGTGATGACAGTGATAGATATGCTAATTTCTTCATTCACTCTACACACTTCTTTTATTCCTCCAATTAAAGCAAATGCTACTGAAACTGTAGTTAAGCCCGCGCTGGTCTCTGAGTGCCTGCTGTTTTAATAAAACTCTATTGATTTTCCTTTTATTTTTTATCTTTTATTTTAGGTTTGGGGATACATGTGAAGGTTTGTTATACAGGTAAACTCATGTCACACAACTTTGTTGTACAGGTTATTTCAGCACCCAGGTATTAAGCGTAGTACCCAACAGTTATTTTTTCTGACCCTCTTCCTCCTACCACCCTCCACTCTCAAGTAGACTTCAGTGTCTGTTGTTCTCTTCTTTGTATTCATGAGTTCTCTTCATTTAGCTTCCACTTATAAGCCAAAACATAGTATTTGGTTTTCTGTTCCTGCATTAGTTTGCTGAGGGTAATAGCTTCCAGCTCCATCCATGTTCTTGCAAAAGACATGATTTCTTTCTTTTTTTATGACTGCGTAGTATTTCATGGTGTATAAATATTATATTTTCTTTATCCAGTCTACCACTGATGGTCATTTAGGTTGATTCCATGTTCTCGCTGTTGTGAATAGTAATGCAATGAACATTAGTATGCATGCGTTTTATAGTAGAATGATATATATTCCTCTGGGTGTATACCCAGTAATAGCACTGCTGGGTCAAATAGTAGTTCTGTTTTAAGCTCTTTGTGGAATTGCCATACTGCTTTCCACAATGGTTGAACTAATTTTCACTCCTACCAACAGTATATAAGTGTTCTCTTTCTCCATAAGCTTGTCAGTATCTGTTAGTTTTTGGCATTTTAATAATGGCCATTCTGAGTGGTGTGAGATGGTATCTCATTGTGGTTTTGATGATCATTTCTCTAATCTCAGTGATATTGAGCTTTGTTTCATATGCTTATTGGTTACATGTATGTTTTCTTTTGAGAACTGTCTGTTCAAGTCCTTTTTCCACTTTTTAATGGGGTTATTTGTTTTTCTCCTATACATTTGTTTAAGTTCCTTACAGATGCTGAATACTAGAACTTTGTCAGATGCATATTTTGCAAGTGTTTTCTCCCAATCTGTAGATTATCTGTCTACTCTGTTGATAGTTTAGTTTGCTGTGCAAACCTCTTAAGTTTAATTAGATCCCACTTGTCAATTTTTGCTTTTGTTGCAATTGCTTTTGGTGTCTGTGTCTTGAAATCTTTGCTCAATCCTATGTCTGAGGTTGTATTGCCTATTTAAGTTCCTTACAGATGCTGGATATTAGAACTTTGTCAGATGCATATTTTGCAACTGTTTTCTTCCATTCTGTAGATTATCTGTCTAGTCTGTTGATAGTTCAGTTTTCTGTGCAAAAGCTCTTGAGTTTAATTAGATCCCACTTTCCAATTTTTGCTTTTGTTGCAATTGCTTTTGTATCTTTGTCTTGAAATCTTTGCTCAATCCTATGTCTAAGATGGTATTGCCTAGGTTTTCTTCCAGGGTTTTTATAGTTCTTGCATTTTAAATTTAGGTGTTTAACCCATCTGGAATTGATTTTTGTATGTGGTAAAAGGAAGGGGCCCAGTTTCAATCTTCTGCATATGGCTAGCCAGTTATCCTAGCATCATTTATTGAATAGGAAGTCTTTTCCCCATTGCTTGTTTTTGTCAGATGGTCATACATGTGCAGTCTTGTTTCTAAGCTCTCTATTCTGTTCCACTAGTCTATGTGTTTTTTCTTGTACCAGTATCATGTTGTTTTGGTTACTGTAGTCCTGTAGTATAGTTTGAACTCAGGTAATGTGCTGCCTCCAGCTTTGTTCTTTTTGTTTAGTATTGCCTTGGCTATTTGAGCTCTTTTTTGGTTCTGTATTAATTTTAAAATCGTTTTTTGTTGTTGTTGTTGTTGTTGTTGTTCTGTGAAGAATTTCATTGGCAGTTTGATAGAAATAGCATTTCATCTGTAAATTGCATTGGGCACTATGGTGATTTTAATAATCTTGATTTTTCCTATTCACGAACCTAGAATTTTTTCCCATTTGTTTGTCTCCTCTAATTTCTTTCAGCAGTGTTTTGTAATTCTGATTGTAGAGCTCTTTAACCTCCCTGTTTAGCCGTATACTTAGCTGTTTTACTCTTTTTGTGGCAATTGTGAATGGGATTATCTTTCTGCTTTGGCTCTTGGCTTGGCTGTTGCTGGTGTATAGGAATTCCAGTGATTTTTTAACGTTGATTTTGTATCCTGAAATCTGCCTTGATTTAACAACCTAACAACAACTGAAAAAAATAGAGATGCAAGAACAAATCAAACCCAAAGCTAGCATAAGACAAGAAATAACCAAAATCAGAGCTTAACTAAGCATATAGGGACACAATAAAATATTCAAAAGATCAACAAATTCAGTAGTTGGGGTTTTCAAATACTTAATAAGATAGATAGGCTACTAGCTAGACTAATTAAGAAGGAAAGACAGAAGATCCAAATGAACACAATTAGAAATGACAAAAAGGATATTACCACTGCCCCTACAGAAATAAAAACCACCAGAAACTACTACAAACACCTCTGTGCACACAACTAGAAAACCTAGAAGAGATGCATGAATTCCTGGACACACACACTCTCCCAAGATTGAATTTAAGGAAGAAATTGATTCCCTGAATAGATCAACAGCAAGCTCCCAATTTGAATCAGTAATAAATAGTCTACCAACCAAAAAAAGCCCAGGACCAGATGGATTCACAGACGAATTCTACAAGATGTACAAAGAAGAACTGGTATCATTCCCACTGAAACTATTATAAAAAAAAAAAAATTGAAAATGAGCGACTCCTCCCCAGCTTACTCTATGAGGGCAGTATCATCCTGATACCAAAACCTGACAGAGACACACACACAAAAAAAAAAATCCTCAAGCCAATATCTTTGATGAACATTGACGCAAAAATCCTCAACAAAATACTGTCACACCAAATCCAGCAGCACTTCAAAAACCTAATCCACCACAATCAAATAGGCTTCATCCCCGGGATACAAGTTTGTTTCAACATATGCAAACCAATAAATGTGATTTATCACATAAACAACTAAAGACAAAAACACAATGATCTCAACAGATGCAAAAAAGGCCTTAAATAAAATTCAATATCCCTTTATGTTAAAAATTCTCAATTAACTAGGTATTGAAGGAACATACCTCAAAATAATAAGAGCCATCTATGATAAACTCACAGCCAACGTCATACTGAATGGGCAAAAACTGGAAGCATTCTCCTTGAAAACTGGCACAAGGTAAGGATGCCCTCTCTCACCACTTCTATTCATCAGATTATTGGAAGCCCTAGACCGAGCAATAAGACAAGAGAAAGAAATAAAAGGCATCCAAAGAGGAAAAGAGGAAGTCCAACTGTCACTTTTTGCAGATGACATGATTCTGTATCCTGAAAATTCCATAGTCTCAGCACAAGAGCTCCTTCAGCTAATAAACAAAACTCATTTCTATTAGTCATGATATGGCGTTTTTTTGGCACTTGTGTTTACATTTTGTGTTTTAGATTTATGTGGCACTTTTTTATGTGGGAGTAAAGAAAATTTATTTTGAAATGTAAGTTTGAGTTTTAGAGTCAGATGACATGAATTGGAAATGTCAAAATCTTTTGGCATTAGCAAAATAAGACGTACTAACCAACGGGTGGGTCTTCAGGATGCTAAGTCTTTGGGGGACATGCATGAATATCTGCACATCCCCACTGTAGCACATTAGCTTTGTGAAGGAGGTCTTCCACTGAAGGCAAATGACCCATCTCCTCGGTCTGTCTGAGAGAGCAAGGGCAGCTCTAGGTATAGAATCAGAGCAATGGTTTCTGGTTTCAGCACTGCTGTGAAACTGAAAAAAAACCATTTGGCCTTCCTGAGCTTCAGTTTTCTTATCTAAAACATGCTATAATAAAACATTTCTTGCTTGATATTTGATAATTAAATAACATGAAATAAATTATAATAAAAATACCATATATGTGTTTTGCTTAACAGGTATACACAAGACCCTGGGTTAAATATTATACAGTACATGTACTGCCTTAATTAATCCTCCCAACTCGATAGGTAAAACGTTTTATTATTTTCTGGATGAGAAATTCAGTGTCCTGAGGTTTTCAGGTGTGACAGAAGTTATACAGGATCACACAACTTTTCAGTAGCCTCATAGGTTGTGCTTAGGATTCAGTGGAGGTTGTCTGATGTCAGTCTGGAATGTCAGTCAAATTGTAAACATATGTAAAGGTGCTTAAAAATATTGAACATATCCAAATTAGTGCTACTTTAGGAATGTTAGAAATAGTGTATTAAGGAATATTATTTGCCTTTACCTTACCCTTTGTTTTGGAAATTCATTGCTTTCATAATACCCATTGAAACGTGCTGTTCTTCTTAGCTGCTCATATTTATGTGCAGATAAACCTCCAAGTGCTTTTAAGTACCTTGATGTTATACTCCAAAAAGATAAAACTTTGAAGTGATTCATTTCTTTGGGGGGGAGGGGAAGTAATTATCACTTGCATTTGTTTACTGACATTTTAAATGATTAAAATTTTTAAATTTATTTCGTCTATTTTAGATGGAATGAGATTTGATCTTTCGTGCCAGTAGGTGGATGTAACGATCTTTCTTCCTCGACTGCCACAGTGACTTTCCCAAGGGTATTAGTCGGGATCTGAGTACTGGAACACACATTTACAAAGTTTTACTTCCCCTTTCTTATTTCTTTCTATTGAGCATAAAGGTTACACATAGGTGAAAAAACGCCTCCACAGTCACAGTGAGAAAATCTCCCCAAGCTGGCATGCTGCATGGCGTGCAGACTGTGCTCCACTGGTGAGCTCAGCACACCATGGCTCCCAGGCTTACTCGTCATTCCCGCTTCTCCCAAACGTCCTCCCACATCTTCAGTATAACTCCCCTCTGTGGTGTTTTTCCAAATAAGCCTGGAGCTATTTTTGTTTGTTTGTCTTTGTGCACTGCCCCTATCGCCATATCATCACTCTGCTCATGTGTTTTAGGGTTCCTGCGTTGCCTATATTATAATTACTAAACCCCTTCATTTGGTATCTGAGGTCCTTTTGGGTCAGGCCTCTTTACAGTTTACCCCACTCAGTATGCTGAGTCCCAAACAAGACTGTATTCGAGTGAGCTTGTGGGTATCCTTGAAATCTCACATAATGTCAGCTCCTGGTTTTTCCTCAAAGAGTGTTTTGTTTTGTTTTGTTTTGTTTTGTTTTGTTTTCAGATCCATTAAACTCCTAAAGTAGTAAGTTTTTATTATTTCCTCTCACAAGATTTTTCCACTATTTTCTTTGTGTGCAAAAAAACCTGTGCCTACTCTTGTTATTTCAAACTTCACAGTGTATTACTATCATTTCTGATTAAAGATCTCCTTTTAAGGCAGAGCCCTTGCTTCATTCATCTTTGCAACTGTCATGCTAGATAACAGGACAGCCCTTTTGCTTAGTAAATTGAGTTGACTCACATCACGGACCCTTTTTAAAGAATGTAAGAAAGGTTAGGTTTGCACACTGAATACACACAAAATCAGCATAAATACAAAAACCAATCCTGTAACCCAAGGCATATTTGGGTTGAACTGTAAGTCATTTTCAACTCCCAGACCTCAGAGTCTATGAGCCTCCTGTAAGTACAGCTCCATATCGTATTCATCGATGACAAACTATTCATCTCTCAGGTCATATGTCCTACTTGAAAGCATGTCCACTAGTTGTTACGACATCACAGATAACCATGTGTTTAGTAACTATGTTGACCAATTACTACCTGTCAAATGCTGTGGTGGAAAATTAGAAGCTATATACATTATTTAAACCTGACAGTAAACTAAGATTCATCTTCGTTTTTTTTTTTTTTTTTTTTTTTTTTTTTTCATTTTGTGAATAAGGAAACTGAAGCTCAGGGAGATAGAGAAACTTATCTAAAATCCTCCAGTTAACAAATTCTAGATCCAGAATACTCATCTACAATATAGGTCAGACAGGTGTATGACATCAAAACACAAAGGTTCAGCCACTATTTGACCACACCATGCTACTATGTCGTTATTAAATTGTATCTGTTTGTCTCTGCTGGAGATGAAAATATAAGTCTTTGGGAAATGCTAAATTATTACATATTGCAGATCTTTACACACATTATCTAATGGTTAATTTTACCTTTTATATTCTAGTTTTCCTGGGAAACTAAAGGCATTAAAATGCTTTTTAATATGTGAGACACAGGTAATTATCTTCGATTTCATTTTTACCTAGTGTCTTTGTGTTGTTTGGTTTCCAAAATAGCTTGCCTTTAGGAAGAAAAACTTCTGGTAAGATTGACACAAGGCTCTGGCTTTCTTGACAGTTATATTACTCAGAATAGATGAAGTAATTGACATGCACATTCATATTTTATTCTCTTGTGGGTATTTTTAGTGTGTGATTAGTAAGTATAAGTTGGCATCCATGAATATAATCAATTCTAGGAGATCCAGGATTATGATACATTGGAAAGGTGATCCCGAAAGCCACTTGGCTAGTACTGCATTTGAAAGTTCGGTGAGTGTCACTGGAGAAACTCCACCCAGCCTGCCCACTAAGGTGGAGCCTCAGGAAATTCACGCCCTTTGTAGAGAAGAGGAGCCTGGCCCCCTTCTCTTCCTGTGTGGACCCTGGGATTCCAGCTCCCTGGCGGGAAGCGCTCTAGCAGAGGGACTCTGGTCTTGCGAGAGTCTCTGTTTCCCCCCTTTGAAAACCCAATGAAAGCCTGCTTTACTCACTCTTTAAACCGTCTGCGAGCCTAAATATTCACAGCCATGGGGAGGACAAGAACCCAGTCTTCAGCTGAACTAAGGAAAAGTTCTGCAACATTTTTGGCATGCAATGTGGGGACTCAAAAAGCGAGTAAAATGGGGACTCAAAAACCTCACTGCTGCTTCTAAGACTTTTTATCCTCAGACTTCTGAGGGTAGAGGAAACCCTTATAATTTTTCTTTTAAAATGAGGACTAGAGAACGAGAAATTATGTTCCAAAACTTATACATTTGCCACTAAATTCTAAATTCACTTGTTTTTAAGTTTTCACATACATTTTAGACTACCCTGCTTGTTCCTGTAAACCAACCAGTCATCCCTGGGTGCAGCTCAGAAAGAACAAAATGAATTGTTAATGTAGAAATCCAGATCAATATTCTAGTTCTGAGCAGTTATCTTGCAAATCCTGCCAGGTGAGAGAATAAATAGGGGATCCATCGCCCAGTGGTTTCCTTTTTGGGAAAGTAAAACTAAGGGAACTAACCAAAGGCAAGCACCATGGACCCAAATCCTAGCAAGCAAAACTATGGCTTCCATTTATCTGGATGTGTCACAAAACATCCTTTCCTCTACCTTGTTGGAGGAGGGCTTAGTTCCACAGTTTCTCCTTAGCATTTGGCTTATGATAACCAGTCCATGCAACACCCCGAGAGACACATTTTTGTTCCAGACTCAATTCCAAGCTTCGGGTCAAAGCCCTAGAAAGGAAAACTGGATGTAAGGGATCCAGAGGCAAATGACAACAGAGGTTAAAAGGCACAGCACAGGTGAGCATGGCTGATTCCTGCCAATGAAGCCAAGCCCAAGCTTCCAGTTTCATGGATAAAGGCCGTGTTAGTACCAAAGGCATAAATGAGTTCTAGGGAATTCCAAGGTCACTAACAGTAGGGGGATTAGAGGCATAGGTGAGAGTAGATAATTCTTATTTTCTAGGCCCTCCCTGCTTCATGGGTACAAGCCGCTTTGGCACTTATGGCGAGACCTGCCAAGTTCACCAGAACTTGGGGATGCAAGGATGGAAGATGGAAAGAGAACGCTCTTCCCTTTCTCCCTCACATACCCCGCGTATCTCTTAGGAAAAGAAGGGAACCAAGGATGCCTTCTCCCCTCTTTCTAGATGGTAGCCATTCATCTTCAGTGTGTACCCCTTTCAAATGCATCCTGAATCCCTGTGACTCCTTTTAAAAAATCCTTTCTTTTTTCCTCTCTCCTCCTCTGTCCTCTCTTCACTGACAGGTAATTGCATCTCTATACTATGGGACCCCCACCTCAGCTGCATCATCCAAACTGGACAGAGTTAATTTCCCAAACCTTAAACTGGTTGGCTTAGGATTGGGCTCCGGGGAAAGGAACTCGGGAGCCCAACATGACGGCAAAAGGGTGAAGTTTATTTTTACCAGTCAGGCTTTTGCCCTCCCTCTCCCCATGCAAGCTGGTAGAAGGGCCTTGGGATTTTTGAGCTGTTCTTACTCCTCCCTCTGTTTTGTTTTAATACACGTTTTCTTTTTTCTTTTTCTTTTTTTTTTTTTTTTTTGAGACTGGAGTCTCGCTCTGTCACCCAGGCTGGAGTGCAGGGGCGCGATCTCGGCTCACTGCAAGCTCCCTCTCCCGGGTTCACTCCATTCTCCTGCCTCAGCCTCCCGAGTAGCTGGGACTACAGGCGCCGCCACCTCGCCCGGCTAATTTTTTGTATTTTTAATAGAGATGGGGTTTCACCGTGTTTGCCAGGATGGTCTCGATCTCCTGACCTCGTGATCCACCCACCTCGGCCTCCCAAAGTGCTGGGATTACAGGCAGTGAGCCACCGCGCCCGGCCGACATGTTTTCTAATAACCCAGTTTGTCTATCTGTTCCTGCCTTCAGGCCATCAAACTCCAAACGGTCATGCAACCGGAGCCCCAGAGGATGGCCCTTTCTGCTGGGAACCATTACACAGGCCTGTGAGGGAGCTCTAACTGCCGTTTCTCCAAAACAGCACCCCCAGTCAGCAGGAAGGAGTTCAGATTGGTCTCTGTTCTTATCCTTAATCTAATGACAGTTAGATATACTTCCTTAGATGGGGGAATGAGACAGACAGGTGGGAAGGGGGTTCCTGAAGAAATGCTAACCAGTCTGCCCACTGAGGTGGAGCCTCAAGAAGTTCACACACCCTTTGCAGTGGGAGAAGCCTGGCCCCTTTCCTTCCTGTGTGAAACCTGGGATTTAAACTGACCAGCGGGAAGCCCTCTCGTGGAGGGACTCTGGCCTTGTGAGCGTCCCTGTTTCCCCCATTTTTTTTTTTTTTTTCACTTTTCACCCAGTGAAAACCTACTTTACTCACTCTTTAAACTGCCTGGGAGCCTAAATTTTCGTGGCCATGGGATGGACAAGAGCCCCGTATTTAGCTGAACCGAGGAAGAGTTCTACAACACCTTCTTTACCCTGGATTACAGGGCATGAGACGTGTAGCCATGATGCTAATGCATGCACCTTTCCAACTGAATTTAAATCCCTATTAATCATCAGCCTGTCAATAAAGGTTTGTTCACTTCATTACATTCACTTAATTAAATTGTGCTAATTTTAATTTAATTGACCCAAACAATAAACTTATTTCTTACATATGGTACATTATTAAAATTTACTTTAAAAATTTTGTTTCAAAAATTTTCCAAATGAATTAAACTTGGTCATGGAATTAGAAGTAGGGAGCTAGGATACAAACTTATGATTTTCAATCCCCAGTAACTGCTAAGTCTTCATTTATATGTAATACTGAATTCACCAAGACAGTTTAAAATAAAAAAAAAGGGGGGGCGGAGCAAGATGGCCGAATAGGAACAGCTCCAGTCTCCAACTCCCAGCGCGAGCAACACAGAAGACCGGAGATTTCTGCATTTGCAACTGAGGTACTGGGGTCATCTCACTGGGGAGTGCCGGACAATCGGTGCTGGTCAGCTGCTGCAGCCTGACCAGCGAGAGCTGAAGCAGGGCGAGGCATCGCCTCACCTGGAAGTGCAAGGGGGAAGGGAATCCGTTTTCCTAGCCAGGGGAACTGAGACACACAACACCTGGAAAATCGGGTAACTCCCACCCCAATACGGCACTTTAAGCAAAGAGGCACACCAGGAGAATATACCCTACACCTGGCTGGGAGGGTCCCACGCCCACGGAGCCTCCCTCACTGCTAACACAGCAGTCTGCGGCGATTTATCAGCAAGGCAGCAGCGAGGCTGGGGGAGGGGCGCCTGCCATTGCTGAGGCTTAAGTAGGTAAACAAAGCCGCTGGGAAGCTCGAATTGGGTGGAGCTCACAGCAGCTCAAGGAAGCCTGCCTGTCTCTGTAGACTCCACCTCTGGGGACAGCGCACAGCTGAAGACCAACAGGGGAAACAGAGGGGGCTGGTGCAGACGCGAACGACTCTGTCTGACAGCTTTGGGGAGAGCTGTGGATCTCCCAACTCGGAGGTTGAGATCTGAGAACGGACAGACTGCCTGCTCAGGTGGGTCCCTGACCCCTGAGTAGCCTAGCTGGGAGAAATCCCCCACTAGGGGCAGTCTGACACCCCACACCTCACAGGGTGGAGTACACCCCTGAGAGGAAACTTCCAAAGGAAGAATCAGACAGGTACACTCGCTGTTCAGCAATATTCTATCTTCGGCAACCTCTGCTGCTGATACCCAGGCAAACAGGGTCTGCAGTGGACCTCAAGCAATCTCCAACAGACCAACAGACAGTCCTTCTGACTGTCAGAAGGAAAACTATCAAACAGGAAGGACACCTATACCAAAACCCCATCAGTACATCACCATCATCAAAGACCAGAGACAGATAAAACCACAAAGATGGGGAAAAAGCAGGGCAGAAAAGCTGGAAATTCAAAAAATAAGAGCGCATCTCCCTCTGCAAAGGAGCGCAGCCCATCGCCAGCAACGGATCAAAGCTGGTCAGAGAATGACTTTGACGAGAGGAGAGAAGAAGGCTTCAGTCCATCAAACTTATCAGAGCTAAAGGAGGAATTATGTACCCAGCGCAAAGAAACTAAAAATCTTGAAAAAAGAGTGGAAGAATTGACAGCTAGACTAATTAATGCAGAGAAGATCATAAGCGAAATGACAGAGATGAAAACCATGACACGAGAAATACGTGACAAATGCACAAGCTTCAGTAACCGACTCGATCAACTGGAAGAAAGAGTATCAGCGATTGAAGATCAAATGAATGAAATGAAGCGAGAAGAGAAACCAAAAGAAAAAAGAAGAAAAAGAAATGAGCAAAGCCTGCAAGAAGTATGGGATTACGTAAAAAGACCAAATCTACGTCTGATTGGGGTGCCTGAAAGTGAGGGGGAAAATGGAACCAAGTTGGAAAACACTCTTCAGGATATCATCCAGGAGAACTTCCCCAACCTAGTAGGGCAGGCCAACATTCAAATTCAGGAAATACAGAGAACGCCACAAAGATACTCCTCCAGAAGAGCAACTCCAAGACACATAATTGCCAGATTCACCAAAGTTGAAATGAAGGAAAAAATCTTAAGGGCAGCCAGAGAGAAAGGTCGGGTTACCCACAGAGGGAAGCCCATCAGACTAACAGCAGATCTCTCGGCAGAAACTCTACAAGCCAGAAGAGAGTGGGGGCCAATATTCAACGTTCTTAAAGAAAAGAATTTTAAACCCAGAATTTCATATCCAGCCAAACTAAGTTTCATAAGTGAAGGAGAAATAAAATCCTTTACAGATAAGCAAATGCTTAGAGATTTTGTCACCGCCAGGCCTGCCTTACAAGAGACCCTGAAGGAAGCCCTAAACATGGAAAGGAACAACCGGTACCAGCCATTGCAAAAACATGCCAAAATGTAAAGACCATCGAGGCTAGGAAGGAACTGCATCAACTAATGAGCAAAATAACCAGTTAATATCATAATGGCAGGATCAAGTTCACACATAACAATATTAACCTTAAATGTTAATGGACTAAATGCTCCAATGAAAAGACACAGACTGGCAAACTGGATAAAGAGGCAAGACCCATCAGTCTGCTGTATTCAGGAGACCCATCTCACATGCAGAGACATACATAGGCTCAAAATAAAGGTATGGAGGAAGATCTACCAAGCAAATGGAGAACAAAAAAAAGCAGGGGTTGCAATCCTTGTCTCTGATAAAACAGACTTTAAACCATCAAAGATCAAAAGAGACAAAGAAGGCCATTACATAATGGTAAAGGGATCAATTCAACAGGAAGAGCTAACTCTCCTAAATATATATGCACCCAATACAGGAGCACCCAGATTCATAAAGCAAGTCCTTAGAGACTTACAAAGAGACTTACACTCCCATACAATAATAATGGGAGACTTCAACACTCCGCTGTCAACATTAGACGGATCAACGAGACAGAAAGTTAACAAGGATATCCAGGAATTGAACTCATCTCTGCACCAAGCGGACCTAATAGACATCTATAGAACTCTCCACCCCAAATCAACAGAATATACATTCTTCTCAGCACCACATCACACTTATTCCAAAATTGACCACATAATTGGAAGTAAAGCACTCCTCAGCAAATGTACAAGAACAGAAATTATAACAAACTGTCTCTCAGACCACAGTGCAATCAAACTAGAACTCAGGACTAAGAAACTCAATCAAAACCGCTCAACTACATGGAAACTGAACAACCTGCTCCTGAATGACTACTGGGTACATAACGAAATGAAAGTGGAAATAAAGATGTTCTTTGAAACCAATGAGAACAAAGATACAACATACCAGAATCTCTGGGACACAGTGTGTAGAGGGAAATTTATAGCACTAAATGCCCACAAGAGAAAGCAGGAAAGATCTAAAATTGACACTCTAACATCACAATTAAAAGAACTAGAGAGGCAAGAGCAAACACATTCAAAAGCTAGCAGAAGGCAAGAAATAACTAAGATCAGAGCAGAACTGAAGGAGATAGAGACACAAAAAACCCTCCAAAAAATCAATGAATCCAGGAGTTGGTTTTTTGAAAAGATCAACAAAATTGACAGACCGCTAGCAAGGCTAATAAAGAAGAAAAGAGAGAGGAATCAAATAGATGCAATAAAAAATGATAAAGGGGATATCACCACTGACCCCACAGAAATACAAGCTACCATCAGAGAATACTATAAACGCCTCTACGCAAATCAACTAGAAAATCTAGAAGAAATGGATAATTTCCTGGACACTTACACTCTCCCAAGACTAAACCAGGAAGAAGTGGAATCCCTGAATAGACCAGTAGCAGGCTCTGAAATTGAGGCAACAATTAATAGCCTACCCACCAAAAAAAGTCCAGGACCAGATGGATTCACAGCTGAATTCTACCAGAGGTACAAGGAGGAGCTGGTACCATTCCTTCTGAAACTATTCCAATCAATAGAAAAAGAGGGAATCCTCCCTAACTCATTTTATGAAGCCAACATCATCCTGATACCAAAGCCTGGCAGAGACACAACAAAAAAAGAGAATTTTAGACCAATATCCCTGATGAACATCGATGCAAAAATTCTCAATAAAATACTGGCAAACCGGATTCAGCAGCACATCAAAAAGCTTATCCACCATGATCAAGTGGGCTTCATCCCTGGGATGCAAGGCTGGTTCAACATTCGCAAATCAATAAACGTAATCCAGCATATAAACAGAACCAAAGACAAGAACCACATGATTGTCTCAATAGATGCAGAAAAGGCTTTTGACAAAATTCAACAGCCCTTCATGCTAAAAACGCTCAATAAATTCGGTATTGATGGAACGTACCTCAAAATAATAAGAGCTATTTATGACAAACCCACAGCTAATATCATACTGAATGGGCAAAAACTGGAAAAATTCCCTTTGAAAACTGGCACAAGACAGGGATGCCCTCTCTCACCACTCCTATTCAACATAGTGTTGGAAGTTCTGGCTAGGGCAATCAGGCAAGAGAAAGAAATCAAGGGTATCCAGTTAGGAAAAGAAGAAGTCAAATTGTCCCTGTTTGCAGATGACATGATTGTATATTTAGAAAACCCCATCGTCTCAGCCCAAAATCTCCTTAAGCTGATAAGCAACTTCAGCAAAGTCTCAGGATACAAAATTAATGTGCAAAAATCACAAGCATTCTTATACACCAGTAACAGACAAGCAGAGAGCCAAATCAGGAATGAAATTCCATTCACAATTGCTTCAAAGAGAATAAAATACCTAGGAATCCAGCTTACAAGGGATGTAAAGGACCTCTTCAAGGAGAACTACAAACCACTGCTCAGTGAAATCAAAGAGGACACAAACAAATGGAAGAACATACCATGCTCATGGATAGGAAGAATCAATATCGTGAAAATGGCCATACTCCCCAAGGTTATTTATAGATTCAATGCCATCCCCATCAAACTACCAATGAGTTTCTTCACAGAATTGGAAAAAACTGCTTTAAAGTTCATATAGAACCAAAAAAGAGCCCGCATAGCCAAGACAATCCTAAGTCAAAAGGACAAAGCTGTAGGCGTCACGCTACCTGACTTCAAACTATACTACAAGGCTACAGTAACCAAAACAGCATGGTACTGGTACCAAAACAGAGATATAGACCAATGGAACAGAACAGAGTCCTCAGAAATAATACCGCACATCTACAGCCATCTGATCTTTGACAACCCTGAGAGAAACAAGAAATGGGGAAAGGATTCCCTATTTAATAAATGGTGCTGGGACAACTGGCTAGCCATAAGTAGAAAGCTGAAACTGGATCCTTTCCTTACCCCTTATACGAAGATTAATTCAAGATGGATTAGAGACTTAAATGTTAGACCTAATACCATAAAAACCCTAGAAGAAAATCTAGGTAGTACCATTCAGGACATAGGCATGGGCAAGGACTTCATGTCTAAAACACCAAAAGCAATGGCAGCAAAAGCCAAAATTGACAAATAGGATCTAATTAAACTAAAGAGCTTTTGCACAGCAAAAGAAACTACCATCAGAGTGAACAGGCAACCTACAGAATGGGAGAAAATTTTTGCAACCTACTCATCTGACAAAGGCCTAATATCCAGAATCTACAAGGAACTCAAACAAATATACGAGAAAAAAACAAACAACCCCATCAAAAAGTGGGGAAAGTATATAAACAGACATTTCTCAAAAGAAGATATTCATACAGCCAACAGACACATGAAAAAATGCTCATCATCACTCGCCATCAGAGAAATGCAAATCAAAACCACAATGAGATACCATCTCACACCAGTTAGAATGGAAATCATTAAGAAGTCAGGAAACAACAGGTGTTGGAGAGGATGTGGAGAAATAGGAACACTTTTACACTGTTGGTGGGATTGTAAACTAGTTCAACCATTATGGAAAACAGTATGGCAATTCCTCAAGGATCTAGAACTAGATGTACCATATGACCCAGCCATCCCACTACTGGGTATATACCCAAAGGATTATAAATTATTCTACTACAAAGACACATGCACACGTATGTTTATTGCGGCACTATTCACAACAGCAAAGGCTTGGAATCAACCCAAATGTCCATCTGTGACAGACTGGATTAAGAAAATGTGGCACATATACACCATGGAATACTATGCAGCCATAAAAAAGGATGAGTTTGCGTCCTTTGTAGGGACATGGATGCAGCTGGAAACCATCATTCTTAGCAAACTATCACAAGAAGAGAAAATCAAACACCGCATGTTCTCACTCATAGGTGGGAACTGAACAATGAGATCACTTGGACTCAGGAAGGGGAACATCACGCACTGGGGCCTGTTATGGGGAGAGGGGGAGGAGGGATGGAGTGCATTGGGGAGTTATACATGATATAAATGATGAATTGATGGGTGCTGACGAGTTGATGGGTGCAGCACAGCAACATGGCATAAGTTTACATATGTAACAAACCTGCACGTTATGCACATGTACCCTAGAACTTAAAATATAATTAAAAAAAAATCGTATTACTTTGAAAAAAAATAAAAATAAAATATAATAAAAAATAAAAAAACACATAATTCATCTCAGAGAAATAGAAAAAAAATGAATGCTTTAGGAAATAAAGTTCAATAATTTAGAGTCAGTGACTAGAACTGTCATAAAAAATAAAGAAATTTTTTGTTCAACTTAACCACATTTTCTTTTCTCCTATCACTATACTTTTTCATCTCAAATATTTGAGGTTGTAAAGAATACATAGTTAATGTGAATAATTTTCTTTCAGTTACCAACTTCTGAAGAATGTTTTAGGCAAAATAAAGTGAAAATGTGGTTTTCTTTTTGTTTTCGTTTTTTGTTTTTTTCATAGAAAATACAGCCTTTGTATTAGAACAATTCGGTAAACAAAAAACAGGACATTTATTCAACTTAGATAAGATTTTTGTTGTTCAGTGGGAACTTTTGTTCTCAATTTTCTGACAAAAATCTACAAATGAAGGTTTTCATTATTGATTTAAGTCTCCCAAAACAGTGTTAGTTTCTTTCCACCTTTGAGTAATCTGACCTCTTCTCTCTTCTTGGGTCCTGGTTCTCTGCCTGTCCTCTATACTGACACCAGCTTGTTCTTCCTGTGGTTTTGCTTTGAGAACGCTTCCCAGTTAACTCCTCCCAGTGGTTTCTATGACCACATAAATGCAGAACATCTCGATCCAGATTTTAAGGGCTTCTAGGTTCTTTTTTTAATCACCTCTTCTTTCTTAGTTTCCAATACATCTGTTTTACTTCATTCAAATTGAGTTGTCTCTATTCTCTATGATTTATATGTTTATATTTTAGAAAGATCATTCTTGATTCAGTGTAGAGAATGGCTTATGTGGTGGTAAGGAAAGAGATGACACAATATATAATGTCCCTACATGAATTGTTCCAGAACAAAATAATATAGATCAATAATAGAAGATATTTAAATACATAATAATGATATTTTCTTTAAATAAAAGAAAATGTATATCAAAATGTAGAATGAGAGCACTAGGTCCAAGAAAGAAAAATGCTGAATTTCAGGAAAAATTGTGGATATAGCCTGGTGAAGTTGACAGAAATGTAGAAGGAAAAATATTGAGAAAATAAGTATTAGACAAACACTAACAGAAAGAGTAAAATAATATGCAGCAAACACGCAAAATATGTTTAAAAAGTAAATGAAAGAGAAAAGATGCCCTATTTTATAAAGTTAGTATAATGATATTTCAAAAAATTACAAGTCTATCAGCTGAAAGTATTCATTGGGCACTAGTGATCAATGGAAGTAAAGATTGGGTTGGAGCAGTTGTTAGTAATGTTCATTAAAATACATAACTGGGAGATGTCAATAAACTAGGGAAATGTACATATTGAAAATATAGTGAGATAAAATAGGGAGAAGAAGCCGGGGGAATTGGAGGATATTTGCATTTTTTTCAAATTCAGGAGTCAAAAGAGCCACCTTGAAGAATTATCTTGAAAAAAAAAATTATATTTAAATACAGGCTAAATTGTGCAGGCTTTTTTTCTAATTGCAGTGGCAATAGGGGTCTCACCTTATAGTAGTGATTTTGTAACAAGAAAATAAACCCAAAAATTAATTAACAGACCAAAATTTGATTGAGGTAATGGCATTTCAGGGGGAAATCCAAGGAGTGATTTGGAAGAATGCATGACAGCGGCAAAAGACAGATTATAAAGGGAGGGAGTGGAATTGTCTACAAATATGAGTTGGGTATTGGATATAGTAAATCCATGTTATTTTGTGATGGGTTTACTTACAGGAAATGAAAATAAATCTGTAGTTGCAGATGCATATCATTACACTCATTTTACCAGTTTGCAACGTTGCTTTAAGGACAGTTTCGACTGAAAAAAGTGGCACTTTCCCTTACTTATGTAGCAGTTTACCTACAATGAATTTCTCCCATGCCTTTATTGCAGGCTTTCAGGAATGAAACTGACAAAAGATGTGAAGAAATAAAACTGAGAGGTGGTCAAAGGATTATTAAAAGCTCTAACATAATTTGTAATTAATCTAGTTACAAAATATATTATCTGCTGACATCCTTAAATGCAAATAAGAGCAATTATAAGTTATAGTAAAATATTTCATTTTTAATAACAATAAAGCAGAAAAACTATCCAGGAGTTTAACCAAGTTTTGGCTATGAAAATAATTTACTTTCTTAGCTGGAAAGAACTAATCATATAAAGATCACAATTATATCACAATCATTTGGGGGATCCCATGGGATTTGCATAAATCCATTAACCAGATTTATTATAATAAGATGGGGAGTATGGGCAAAAGTCCATATGAATACTTGTACACTATTGGTGGGAATGTAAATTAGTTCAGCCACTGTGTAAAGCAGTTTGGAGATTTCTCAAAAACACTTAAAACCAAACTACCGTTCGACCCAGCAATTCCATTTCTGGGTATATATCCAATAAAAAACAAATAATTCTACAAATAATTCTACTAAAAAGATACATGTACTAGTGTGAGCATCACAGCACTTCACAGTAGCAAAGACATGGAGTAAACCTCGGTGTCTATCAATGGTGGATTGGATGAAGAAAACGTGGTACTTTTTTTTTTTTTAGTATTTACCATGAAATACTAAACAGAAAGAAATCATGTCCTTTGCAACACCTGGATCCAGCTGGAGGCCGTTATCCTCAGTGAATTAATTCAGGAACAGAAAGCCAAATAACACGTTCTCATGTATAAGTGGAATCTAAATATGAGGTACTCATGGACATATCGATGACTATTGAGGACTGCTGCGGTGGTGGTGGAGAATGAACAGACACAAGAGACAAAGACAAACAGAAAACATGGCGGCCGCACCTAGAGCCTCCGCCTCACTTTATTTATACTCCATAAACCCCACGTCAGCAAAAATAACACAATGCAAAACAAACTTTCTGCACCCAGATGTAACCTTCTACTTAGTTCCTTGTCTCTAAGCTCTTTCTTATTTGTCTGCCTTCTTGGCGCCTACTAGAGTTCATTAAAAGTTCAACTAGAGATAGTGTCCTTGACTGCTGGAGTTCATTAAAAGTGCAACCAGCTAGAGATACTGTCCTTGAGCCTTATCTATTCTTAGCATATTGTTTTCAATGGCCCCTGCAGATGACAATGATAGGGACTACTAGAAGGCCGCAAAAGGGAAGTACAATCAAGGGTTGCAAAACTACCTATCGGGTACTATGTTCACTACTTGGGCAATGGAATCATCAGAAGCCCAAGCTTCAGCATCACACAATATACCCATATAACAAATTTGTACATGTACCCCTGGATCTAAAGTAAAATAAAGTGTTAATAAAGTACAAGACAAAAGAAATGCAGGATTCAAAAAGGGAGGTTCCACAGACATATACAAAAAGTGAGGGGCTTACATGTACTGATAGGAAAAAATTATTATTTTAAGACAAACATAAATGTGGCCCCCTGTGTAAAACACAGAAAAACACAGAAGTCATATACAATGTGTGTATATGCATGCGTGTGTGTGTGTGTGTGTGTGTGAGAGAGAGAGAGAGAGAGAGAGAGAGACCCTATAGTACAATGCTCAAACAATTCTAGTAGCTGCCTCTGGAAAGGGGGACTGGAGTCATAGGGTAGGAGAAACACATTTTATCACTTTTCTGTTCTTCTCTAACTTTTTACCATGTATGAATTAAATTTTTAGTTTAAAAAAATGTTTAAAAACTATGTTGTAATATGGCCTGAACTTAGGCATTGAAGTATTGATGGACAAAAGATAGCTGTGGAAATTAAACATATGAAAACATTGAAAAAAATATTAAGGTGGTAGAGCTGGCCTGGCTTTGTGATTGACTGGATGGGGTTAGGGTTTAGAGTGAGAAGCATTAATGTTGAATTACTAATATATAAATTAAGAAGCAAAGAAACTAGAAGTTTCAAAATCTAAGGTAGAAAACACATGAAAAATAGTAACATTGGGAAAGCATGTAATTACGTCAGCTTTGGATATCATAATAAAAACTAAAATCTATTCATTCCTTATAATGTGCCAGTCATAGTTCTAATTACTTTACATGTATTAAGTCAATTTGGTCACCATAACAACCTAATAAAGAGGTATTAAGTTCACGCTGCCTTTTCAAAATTCTTAACACATAATTCAACACACAGTTCACATTCCATTTATCACAGCACACTTCCATCAGAGTCCGAGACAGCACCCTGTTTAATAAATGTATTAATATTTTTCATGGGAATACATATGAATATTTATACTGAGGGTGGTAAAGAGACTCTTAGCCTCTTGATCATACCAATCTGAAAGTTTTTGTTGTTGTTGTTATTGTTTGTTTGTTTGTTTTGGAGACGGAGTTTCATTCTTCTTACCTAAGCTGGAGTGTAAAGGTGCTATCTGGGCTCACTGCCACCTCTGCTTTCCGGGTTCCAGCGATTCTCCTACCTCAGGCACCTGAGTAGCTGGGATTACAGGCATGCACCACCATGCTTGGCTAATTTTGTATTTTTAGTAGAGACAGGGTTTCTCCATGTTGGTCAGGCTGGTCTCGAACTGCTGACCTCGGGCGATCCGCCCACCTCGGCCTCTCAAAGTGCTGGAATTACAGGCGTGAGCCACTGCGCTCGGCCGAAAGTTTTAAAGTTCTCTGGGGACATGAAGGGCAAGGAATTGAGAGAGGAATGAAATCCAGAGAAGGATCTGGGAGCCATGATCAGAAGGATGGCCATTGTAGGCATGAGATGGATGAACTGATCAAGGTCAGTGCACACACAGAGAGAGGAGGAAAGGGACTCTTGGTGTAAGCCTGAAGGGAATCAACACTGAAGGAACAGGGGAAAGAAGGTATTGTAATAACTAATGTGTGTGGAGCATTTTCTGTGCCAGAAAAAACACATGCATTATTCCATTTCATTTTTTCCATTAACTTCATCAGAGTGTTTTCAGAATCTTGCTGATTAAGAAACAGACTCTATCGGGTATGTTACAATGAGAATGAATGTCAATGTCTCTACTGTTCCAAAGATGCTAGGCTTCCCAACACACCACACTGCACAAAATGGGGAGATGCAGAGTCAGAATGTTTGACCTTATTATCTTTGTCACTAGTGATATTTCTATTTTTTTTGAGACGGAGTCTCGCTGTGTCGCCCAGGCTGGAGTGCAGTGGCGCGATCTCGGCTCACTGCAAGCTCCGCCTCCCGGGTTCCCGCCATTCTCCTGCCTCAGCCTCCCTAGTAGCTGGGACTACAGGCGGCCGCCACCGCGCCCAGCTAATTTTTTGTATTTTTAGTAGAGACGGGGTTTCCCTGTAGTCTCGATCTCCTGACCTCGTGATCCGCCCGCCTCGGCCTCCCAAAGTGCTGGGATTACAGGCGTGAGCCACCGCGCCCGGCCGTCACTAGTGATATTTCAACAAGTAATTTGATTTTTGTTTATTCCAAAACTCTTCACTGAATACCCATAGGCATAGGAGACTGTTTGAATAAAATAATACATAAATAAAGTTTTGTTCTTAAGTAGCTTATAGAAAGAATAAACAATAATTACAAAATAAGGTGCTAATAGCGCTCAGGTGGATCACAAAATATACTTGAGATGTGTCAGAGGTGCTTTCTTGAAAGAACTGAAATCTGAACTGAGAACTAACATATGAATGGGGAAAAGAGGGCAAATTCTTCATTAAGAGTCATAACAAAAATGTTCATGGAAAAACAAAGCAGCATGAACACAGGCGAAGCATGAACAAATGCATTTTAATGTAAAACAGAAGGTAATGCCAAGTGAATGATCACACATGATCACTGGAAAGAGAGAGTATTGAGGAGAGGCCAGAAAATGAGGAGGAGCGAAATCAAGAAAGCCTTTCTATGCCATGCTTAGGAATCTTTGCTGTTGCAGACTGTTCTACCACACTATTAGCCTGTGACTCACCAAACTAGATCAGGACTTTCAAGCATGTATTTTATGCATGCACTTAGCAGGTGCTCTTGGAAAAATGTATGTGAGCACACTGATAAGCTGCAGAGTGCATCTCAAACATTAGATATTATTTTGATTCTATACAAAATAGTTATTGTTTTCAATTATATGACATACTCAAGGTTTGGTTTCTGAACAAAATAAAGTTTGAATATGGTTATGGACTTTCCAGAACTCAATTTTACTTGAACAGCAGAGACAGCAATAACTTTTATTCAACTTTCTCAAAGCCGATGAAATATTGGAAGGTGCCTTGTCTGGGGAATACAGAAGCCTTCCTTGGATTTCAGTGCAATCTCTTCTGCTTTCACCATATTTTACATTGGGAACTTTCCTCGCTTCTCGAACTTTAATTTTCCCACCTACCAAATTTGTTCTCTTTAGGAGCAGAAATCCGATAGATGGGTTCCCATTGCCCCTCTTTTGCTGTTTGAAAACTAAGATAAAAAATGTTCTTGTTTTCACTCTAAAGTTTCTTTTTTTGCCCTTACCTACAGAGCTGGGGGACAGGTGTGGTTTACTTATTCTATTGACATTTACGTTTGCAAAGTAGAAAAATGAGTGCAGCACACAAGATTAATATTAATAATGGTAATAAAAGCTCCCACAAAGGTTTCCCACTAATCTTGTATTATTCAGGCTCTGGTGCATAATGAACATCCTGAATATTTAATAACTCAAGGAAAGAAAACCCAGTTGAAAGTACATCTTGAGCTGTCATATATATGCATGAAAAAGCCCCTTATCCCATGACAAGAGAGAACAGACGGGATCTGTCAATGGTAAAATACGATATTTTTACACCTTTAGTCAAATGTCACCAGGGATTGCAAGTGACATCTTATAACAAAGAACAACTTCCTATACAATATGAAAAATATAAATCCTTTCCTCACTATGAATTCATATTGAAAGGTCATTACAGTGCATACAAAATCCCACTGAAGCTGCTTAATGCACTTCCTATTTTCACTCCATTATCATCAGGTGGTGAGAGTCACCTTGTATAATTAAAAGCAGGTTGCAGTTTGCATAGGCAGAGGCAAGAGAAAAGCAAAAAAGTGAAGTCTGCTTGGGGAAACTGATTGATCAACCAAGAAATAATGGGAAAATGGAGGAATTAAAATGTCTAGCCCTTTGCACTTTATCTGTAGGGAAATAAAGTTGTTTTCTTTTTTATTCTTCTTGCTTTCTCTCTCAATACCTCCTCCGACAAGACACAAGCATCTCCTTCGGGCGAAAGCATATTCCTCCAAAGCATATAAAGACTTTATGAGATACATAGTTTTCTTAAGAAAATGAGATTTTTCCGATTCAGTTCACCCTCAAAATGAAATTAGTTTGGTGTATTATGTGAATTGTGGCTTTTTTTTCTTTCTTTGTGTATTCAGCATTTTGAATATAGCAACAGAGACTAAGACTATTTGGGGGAAGGGAATAGACCTCAAAGCAATTGATTTTTATTTGGCAAATGTAAAAAGCTCCCATCAAAAGAAACCTTAGCCTGCTTGTTATGGCTGTTACACTGAATTTTTCCTCTTCATTTAATAACTCTTACCTTTTCAAATCAGGCCTCACTGCAATATCTTCCTTGCTTTCACTGTGCTCTTCTTTCTACCTCAGAAAATGGCACAATCTTTTTCAACATTGCTTCTCGCGGCTCCTCTTCCCTGATGTTAATATGTTTATATTTGGCCTGATAGAGTCCTCTTAAAAGACTGACAAGCCCTGAAACTCAAGGTCAGAAACTCCAAAAACTTACTGGAAGCTTGAATTTGCCAAATGTATCCAAGATCACACAACAATTGGTGCTGAGTAGGATTTCTGTTTATCAAGGTATTGGGGCAAACACAAACAGTGCTCGCTGAAAGTTCTAAAACCCACAGACTGGCAGGGACCTTCTGAACTAATCAGTCCATTCCCTGGATATAAAATAGGCATGAAATCAAACCAGGATTAAGAGATGGAAATCCGTTCTGTTATAAATATTCAAAACATATAAGGTATATAAAAAAGTACACTCTATTCTTCTATGACAATTTTTTAAAACTTAGGTATATTTTACTATGCCTGGCACAATTCTTTTTCATTTTACAGAAGATATATCTTCCAAAAAATGCCAGACGGAGATACTGAAACTGAAGAGTGAAGGATTGCTTATATATTATATTGATAACCATGAAATCACAATATGCATGTAAGAAGACTAGAAAAATACTTTAAATATTAAAAAAGATGGTTTCTAGGTGTTGAAATGTGAGTGTTTTTTTCTGCTCTCAGTTTTAATTTATTGGCTACATTTTCTGAAATGTAAATGGTTAGATTTTTGTCATGTAGAAAATTTTACTAAATAATCACTTCTCAGAGTTTTGGCTAAGATCAAGTATCGTGTAGAAAATTTTACTATAAAAGCTATACACTCTAAAACATATTTCAGATCAAATTTCCTACTACTTTATATTATAACATTTACAAGGCCTCTTTAGTTGAACTAAGTTGTGAAATTTCAATGAAAAATATTGGTGGCATGATATTCTGAGGGTCTATTCATTCGCTTATTCAGTAGCATGTATGAGTATTTCTAAAATACCTAACATGTTGCCAGGTGTACAGTAGATATCTGGAAAATGTTTAGCAGATTAAACAACAAATAGGACACTCTCCTAGGGAATGAGATTGTTGGGGTAATCAAGACAGTTTCCCTTCTCTACAAAATATCACTATAAAATACGTTTTATATATATATACACACACACACCCCTATACTGTACGTCCGTCCACACACATACACATATATAGTTTGTAGATTCTGCCAGTACAAAGGATTAAAAATTCACATATTGATTAACTTTGGAGAATCTCACAACTCATTTATTTAAAAAAAAATGGGAAAGATACCACATGACATTGCTTATATGTGGAAACTAAACAAGTAGAAATTATAGAAGCAGACGATGGGGTGGTTACCAGAAGTGGGTCTGGGCAATCGGGAGATGTTGCCCAAAGGATACAAAATTTCAGTTAGGAGAAGTAACTTACATTATATGTACATTATATGAGTCCATTCTTGCATTGCTATAAAGAAATATCTGAGACTGTGTAATTTATAAAGACAGGAGTTTTACTTGGCTCAGGATTCCACATGCTTTACAGGAAGACTAATGCCAGCATCTTCTCAGCTTCCAGGGAGGCCTCAAGAAGCTTACAAGCATGATGGAAGGTAAAGGGGGAGCAGGCACATCACATGGTGAAACCAAGAGCAAGAGAGAGAAGGGGGAGGTGCAACACACTTTTAAATGACTAGATATCATGAGATCTCACTTACTATGATGAGGACAGTACCAAGGGGGATGGTGCTAAATCATTCATGAGTAATCTGCCTCCACGGTCCAATCACTTACCACCAGGCTCCACCTCCAACACTGGGGAGTACATTTTAATATGAGATTTGGGCAGGGACACACATCCAAACTGTGTCATTCCTGCCCTGGCCTGTCCCAAATCTCATGTCATTCTAACATTTCAAAATACAATGGTACCTTTCCATTAACCCTCCAGAGTCCTAATTCATTCCAGCATTAACACAAAAATCCAAACTCTCATCTGAAACAAGGAAAGTCCTTTCTACCTGTGAGCCTGTAAAATCAAAACCAAGTGATTTACTTCCACAGTGGGGGTACAAGCATTTGGTAAATATTCTTGTTTCCAATGGGAGAAACTGGCCAAAAGAAAGGGGCAACAGGTCTCATACAAGTCTGAAACCCAGCAGGGTAATAACTAAATCTCACATCTCTGAAATAATCACTTTTTACTCCATGTCCTACGTCTAGGGCCCAATGGTACAAGCGGTAGGCTCCCAAGGCCTTGGGCAGCTCCACCTCTGTAGCTCTGCAGGGTACAACCCCAGAGACTGCTTTCACAAGTTGTTGAGTGCCTGCAGCTTTTCCAGGTGCAGTGGGTGTTTTGCTGGTGGATCTACCATTACAGGGTCTGTGGAACAGTGGCCCTCTTCCCACAGCTCCCCTAGGCAGTGCCTGAATGGGAACTCTGTGTGGGGCATCAAACCCTACATTTCCCATCCACACTGTCCTACTAGAGGTTTTCTGTGAGTGTGCCGCCCTTGTAGTAGGCTTCTGCCTGGACACGCAGGCTTTCTCATACATCCTCTCAAATCTAGGGTGCCAAGCCTCCTTCCCACTTGCCCTCTGTCTACCTGCAGGCTTAACACCACGTAAAAGCCACCAAAGCTCATGCCAAGTTGTCTAATCCACCGATAAGCCCAAGTTGCATCTCAGCAGCTTTGAGCTGAGGCTGGAGCTGGAGCAGTACTGGATGTGAGGAGTAGTGTCCTGAGATTGTGCAGGGCAGTGGAGCCCTGTTAGCCTGGCCCATGAAAGCATTCTTTCCTTCTAGGCCACAGGGCATGTGACAGAAGGGGCTGCCACAAAATTCTCTGAGATGCCCTTGAGGCCTTTTCCCCATTATCTTGGATATTAGCACTTGGATTCTTTTTAGTTAGTGCAAATCTCTGTAGCAAGTGGTAGCTCCACAGCCTACTTGAAATCCTCTCCTGAAAAAGCTTTTTCTTTGCCACATGACCAGGCTGCACATTTTTCAAACGTGTATTCTCTGCTTTTCTTTTAAATATAAGTTTCAATTTCAAGGCATTTCTTTGCTGTCACATCTGAGAATAGGTGTTAGAAGTAGCCAGGCCACATCTTGAATGCTTTGTTGCTTAAAATTTTCTTCTGCCAGATACCCAAAATCATCACATTCAAGTTCAAAGTTTTGTAGCAGGCCAGGTCTCACTAACACAGGCCTCCATTACACCTGTCTCAGCACTTGATGAGTAGCTAGGTTAAACATTAAAAGTTGATTGAGCCAGCACCCTTATACAAGGCTGAAATGTAACAAAAAGTTCACCAAGAGTTTGCCTAGATCTTTCCTGGGCCTTGAAGCATGACAACCTAATTAAGGAATTCTGAACAGGACTCTTTTAGGATTAAACAAGTTTTCTTGGGGGTCTGAAGGAACTGCCCAGGCCTCCACAAACAAGTTTATTGAGGGTCTAAAGGAACTCCCTAAACCTTCATGATTTAGCAGGAGACAAGACAAGGGTAATCATGCCAGTACCTGGACCCATTTAGGTTAAGTAAATGTACTGAAGCTCCAAAGAATGTCTTCGGGACTCAGATCTTAGTTATAGATGAGAAGTTAACCACATATGTCTTTAGATGAGTGAACACTTACACGTGGACATAGAGCTTAGAAGGTGTTAGGAATGCTTGTTCCCCGGTACCATAAAGAAATAGCACTTGAACATGAATTTAACTTCCTCAGCAAGGCTATTTTTACTTCCTGCAGAAAGGGTACACTCGCCAACAGTTTTGCCACAAGAGTACACCAAAGGAGACAGGGTCATTTATAACCTGATGCATCCACCCTACTGCTGTGTCCGGTTTCCATTGGCTGGAAGGGGACCTCACATTCTGTATTTGACCCAATTGGCGAGCAACTTAGAACATTTTTAAAGAGGCAAAGGCAGAGGAGAACAAAGGAAGGAGGAAGTAACTTGTGGAATGCTGAGGAAGGTAAAAACACCTTTAAATAAGGAAGAGGAACAGGCTATGACCTAATGCTTGCTTGGACCAGTATAAGCATGCCAGGGCAAATATTTAGGCTAAATTGTGGGAGCCAAGAACATAAAGTACATCGATTTCTTTATCACAGCTAGCAGATATTTAAGAATGTTAGCACAGGTCTTTGAATAAATTTTGCTTCTAAGAGAAATTACTATTTATTCCTAATTAGATGGGGAGGAAAGTCTTTGAAGAAGAACCTCTACTTTACTTTTTACAAAGGTATATAAGCTTTGGAAAACTTTGTAATTTTGAGTTGGTCTGGCAATGATTTCCAAGCCTTCTCCCTGTAACCAGTTGCAGAAAATAAAACCTCTCTTTCTCCCCAGTTCATCTACATCCCATTATTGGGCTGCGAGAAATAGCAGCCCAGCCCTCAGTTTGGTTCAGGAATAGTTTCACACATCCCACGGGCAGGGGCACAATGCAGCTAAGTGCTTTGCTAAAACATAGCAAATGTGACCTTTGCTTCAGTTCTCAGTAAGTTCCTCATTTCCTTCCAAGACCTCCTCAGTCTGGAATTCATTTTCCATATCACCATCAGCATTTTGGTCACAAACTTTCAACAAATCTCTAGCAAGTTCCAAATTCTCCCACATCTTCCTGTCTTCCTCCGAGCTTTCCAAACTCTTCCAACTTCTGCCCATTACCCAGTTCCAAAGCTGCTTCTGCATTTCCAGGTATCTTTATAGGAATGACCTACTCCTCAGTACCAATTTCCTGTATTAGGTGTTTCTTGCATTGCTATAGAGAAATACCTGAGACTGGGTAATTTTTAAATAAAGGAGGTTTAAGTGGCTTATAGTTCTGCAAGCTGTACAGGAAGCATGGCGGCATCTGCTCAGGTTCGGGGGAGGCCTCAGGAAGCTGACCATTAATTATGCTGGAAGGTGGAAGGGGAGCAGACACTCCACATGGCAAAAGCAGGAGCAAGAGAGGGTCAGGGAAGTTGCCACACACTTGTAAACATCCAGATCTCATAAGAACTCGCTTACTATCATGAGTATAGTATCAAGAGTGATGGTGTGACACCATTCATGAGAAATTCACTACCATAATCCAATCATCTCCCACCAGAACCCACCTCCAACACCAGGGATTACAATTCAACATGAGATTTGGGAAAGAAAACATCCAAATTATATGTCATGGTGACTACAGTTAATACCAAAATATTGAATACTGAAAATTGGTTTAAAAATGTAGACTTTAAATGTTCTTAATCCCCCCCAAAATTTAAGTATATGAGGTCATACATATGTTAATTAGCTTGATTCAGCCATTCCACAGTGCACGCATATATCAAAACATTACGCCTGTAATCCCAGCATTTTAGGAGACCTAGGCAGGTGGATTTCTTGAGACCAGGAGTTGGAGACCAACCTGGCCAACATGATGAAACCCCATCTGTACTAAAAATACAAAAATTAGCCAGTTGTGGTGACGCATACCTGTAGACCCAGCTACTCAGGAGGCTGAGGCACGAGAATCACTGGAACTTGGGAGGTGGAGGCAGAGGTTGCAGTGAGCGGAGATTGTACCACTGCACTTCAGCCTGGGCAACAGAGCGAGACTTTCTGAAGAAACAAACAAAACAAATCACGTTTAACATCATGAATAAATACAACTTTAATTTGTCAATAAAATTAATTTATTTAAAAAAAGGAAAATAATTCTACTGTCACAGAATATTCTTTAGCATTTTAGCTATTCCTTGTAGCCAACATTCTTCATGTAGCCCATGGAAGGACAATGCCTCAACAGATGCAAAATAGCTGGTGAAAGGGCATTTTTACCACAACAAGAAAAATTGTAATGGCTCCCCACAAGGACACCTCATCTGAGTGCCTGGTACTGGCTAACATATGCAGACATTTTGTCCTCCTGATCAGTATGCAAAATGATCTTCATTTTACACATAATAAAACTGAGGGAGACAGAGCTTGCGTTCTTTCACACATCACGCTGTTGGCCAGTGGAGAGGCTGAGTCAGAACATTCCAGTATAAGAAGCTGGAATCTACTGTTGCCACTTCAGCAAGCCACAGTAAGTTTAATACCATGGAAATCTCATTTGATGGGTTTTAAATGCATTTATAACATTAAATATGTATACTGAAGGATACATGTAGTGCATATCTACAGAAGGAAGTGCAAAAATAAAATGAACCCATAAATCCACCATGCATCTTAAGATCTAGAAGAGCATCAAGATAGTTTTAAGCAGGTGCCCTACGTCTGTCCCATTCCCCAGTTTCCAGAATACTTCTTTAAAATATCTCTTGAAAATGCATGAAGAAGACCATATTGTTGTGGATGCTTTGTTAATTTTATATTGCTTGACCTCTGTTTCTAAGATTCATACATGCTATTGCTTAGAGATGATATTCATTTTTATTTCTGTATGATATTCTATTGAACAGATATCACACTTTATCCAGTCCTTTGACAATATACCTATTGTTTTCAATTTTTAATTTTTTTGTTATTTTACAAACAGCACATACACATACACACATGCACACATATATATAAATGTTGCTGTGAACATTTTTGTTCCTGTGTTCATGTATAAGAGTTACTGTAACATATATAATTAGGAGTGCAAATGTTAAATCAATATGTATGTGATTATTCAGTGTTGCAAAAAAATGCCATTTTCCAAAATGATTGTTCCTAATCACACAACCTACAGTAAATTTGTTTGACATTGCATCTTTTCAATACTTTGTGTTGCCAGACTTTATAACTGTTAGCAATCTAAGCACTATGAAATTATACATTATTGTAATCTCAACTTCCATTTTTCTGATTATTAACCAGGGTGAGCATGTTTTCAAATGTCCATGGGCCATTTATATCTTCTCTTCTGTGAAGTATCTGTTTGTACTTTATTTTTCTAAAAATAGGATTATTTGTATATTCCTTATTGATTTAAAAGTGTTATTTAAATTTTAGAGAGACAAATACTTTATTTTACATTTCTCCTTCCAATTCAGAGCTTGCATTTTTAATTTCCTTATGATGCTTTTGTCTAATTGATATCTTAAATCCTAGTCTTTCCTTTTGTGATCAGAGTCTACATCTTATTTAAGACACATTTCTCCAGTCTGAGAAAATAATTTCCTACACTTTCTAACATTTTAAAAAGTGTTGATCTTTCAAATTTAAGTCTTTAATCCACTAGAATTAATTTTGTATGTAGCATAAGATTATGATCCAATTAATTTTTCTGTATGAATAACTAGACCTTTTATTGAATAACATTTATTCCTTAAAGATCTATATAGCCATGCCCGTCATTTCATGTTTTCATATTATTTGTGGGTCTGAATCTAGTCTCTCTTTTTCTTCCATTTATCAGCATATCAATCTCTGTGTCTATATCAAGTGACTTAATCAGTATAACACCAGATGTCTTAGTATATTGTAGGCAAGCTGAGCCCACTTATGCTTGGACTTGCTCTACCGTACACATTTTGGAATTGGTTTGTCATTTCATTTACAAAATCAGTACTTGGGATACTGATTAAATGTACAAAACTCTTGATAAATTTGGAGAGAGTGGATATAGTGATTATATTGAATTGTTTTATACAAGAACATTGTACATTTTCTTACTTATTTAGGGCTTCTTTAATATTGTTCAATATGATTATATGATTATCTCTTTCTGGCACATATTTAATTAAATGTATTCCTCATTGCTTTATGATGTTTTGCTATTGCAAATAATACCTTAAAAATTATCTTTACCAAATCTTATTTGCTGGTGAATAGAAATACAGATTATTTTGTTGGTATCATATACAGTGATCTCGCTAAATTTTTAATAATTTGTTCGTAAATTATTTTTTCCTTTCCCAATAAACAAATATATTTGCTACCAAAATTTAGTTTTGAGATTTTTGTTTATTTCATTTTTATAAAGCAATGTCTAATTTTCTCATCTATTCTATTTTGGATTATGTACCATTTTTATTTATATGTTTAATTTTTTCTGGTTATTTTTGAAATCTTCATCACCGTTTGAAACATGTGTTTCCTAGTAGGGGCCAATTTTTAATAACAATTATGAAGTAATTATAACATCAAAAGTCTTTTGGGTTCTAAGACCCTGATTTTAGTTTTTGCTCCTGACGCCTATCCACAGTGGTTCATTTCCTTTACATCTGGTTATTTCATTTGTGAGCTCAGATTTGCTTAATATAAATTTGCATCAATTCTGAGTGCTTAAATTGAGGATTTTGGACACCGTTGAACATTCAGAAATCAGTAAATGTGACTGACTTGAAATCTCTGTGGTCTCTTTCAAAGGCCTCTAAGGTTCCAGGCCGCTGAGGCTTCCTCCCTAGATCACAGCGCCCATCAGCATCTGACCCGGGAGCGTCTCTCCATTCCACATCAGTACTGACTGCTTCAGTTTCACGTTTTTAAGATTTGTTTTTACTTGTTTGGTCTGAGGGCACATGGAGATTTCTCTTACCTCAAATATTTTAAAAAGTATCTTTTCCGGCCGGGCGCTGTGGCTCACACCTGTAATCCCAGCACTTTGGGAGGCCGAGGCGGGCGGATCACGAGGTCAGGAGATCGAGACCATCCTGGCTAACACGGTGAAACCCCGTCTCTACTAAAAATACAAAAAACTAGCCGGGCGTGGTGGCGGGCGCCTGTAGTCCCAGCTACTCGGGAGGCTGAGGCAGGAGAATGGCGGTAAACCCGGGAGGCGGAGCTTGCAGTGAGCCAAGCAAGACTCCGTCTCAAAATAAATAAATAAATAAAAGTATCTTTTCCATAGAACCTAGCTTTTCTGTTAGTGTGTTTCCTTGTCGTTACTGAGATGGAAGTTTCCTCAGATATCTGGTTTATATACTACAAGTAATGGAGTCTTCAGTTTAAATATTTTAACTTTGTAAATACATAGTTTGGAATATAAGTATTAATAAACAAAAACGATGACTGAAATCAAAACTTAGTTTGAAACCCCAGGTTCTTTAAACTGAGCATAAGTCATTGTTTTGTGGAAAAAGGCGAATACCTATCTAGTGTGTCATGCGTGGTGGACTACATCCACAGTGACATGTCGTTTTTGGCATTGCTGTACTTTTGTTCTTTCATGTGGCTTTACCCTTCTACTCTTTATATCTAGGGGTGCTTATAGATGTTAGCTCAGGCCATCTACAGTTATGTTCACTTTTGCATGAATATGTTTTAGGTTATAATTTAAGCCGCTTCCCTGAGACTGAAAATAGCAGAGACTCAAAGATCACAGCACAACAGCGAAGAGCAGGTGTGGCAGCTCCACACTGCCAGTGAGGCAGGTTCCACTGTTGTGTGACTTCAACAACCCTAGAGAGTTGCTCTCATCTGCATGGTCTGCAGCACACTATTACACCACCATACGCCCACAAAGAGAAAAAGAGAAGGCACATCCCTTTCCGCTGAAGAATACAAGAAGCCACACGTCAAGCACCACATACATTGTAGGTCATCACATGGTAAACTTAAGACTAGCACCAGCCTTCAACAAAACTGTGAGGTGAACAAAGTTTATCTTGCCTGTTTTTCTACTTCTATGCCCCCATAATCTGGCTTCCATTTCTGCTTTGCCTTCAGAGACTGACATCCCTCTAAAATGACACAGGCTGAAAGATGTGTATGTTTTAACCAAACCTCTTGGAAATCAAAAAGTCTTCAAGATCCATAAGGAGGAAACTATAATGGTAAGATTTCAGATCCTTTACAGATATTGGGGAAATACAGGGGTCCACAAGATCCTTCCCAAATCATGGGGGCATTAACAACTCAGTGCATGTTTTTGACTTTTCCTGTCCAAGAATATGAGTTTCCAAAGCTGACACATTTCCAGGATCCAGAATATCTTGCCAGTCTAGCTGTGGAAGTAATTGTGGTGCAATAACCCTAGAAATACAAACTGTGAACTCCTTCCCGTCTTGCTACATCAGATCCAGGTGTAAAGGCTGACTCTGGTGCTTCATGCAAAGAGTTGCTGAATAAAACCATAACAAGATCAAGCTCCAAAGAAACCCAAGCAATTGTTATGAATAGCTTCCACTTCCTTCTTTCTATTCCCAGAGTTATTCCATTGGACAATCTGGGGGATCCTTCGAGTTTTGTCACTTCCTTGGAAACATGGCCTTAACCTCTGATATCATTTTCAGAGGGCCTTGTGCTTTCATGCAATAACACTTATCCCAGTTGTCAGGGTATAGTGACCTGCGTAATTATTTCAAAGTAACCTGCTCTCTCTTTATAAGCCCTACAAGGACAGAGCCCATATATGCCATTTTCACAAGGGTGTATGTCAGCAAAATGTAAATACAAAACAGGTAATCAAAAAAGTTTGTTAAGTGTTTCAATCGATTGTCTTCTAAAATTTCAGTCAAAGACAAAATAGAAGAAAAATTTAGCCACTTCTCCAAAACATAATTGTTTTTATTCTTCCACATAATCTTCCAATTGCTAACCACAGTTTTTAAAATTGATCCTTCTTTTTATCATAATGTAAATGTAATTCCATACTCTGCTGGATTGGGAACCTGATCACGTTGAGTATTTTTCTTCTGGTAACTATATTTTTTACACCACTACAGAGTTCCTGTGCTATTAATTCATGGGTTGCTGGCATCGTTACAATGTCCTTAGTCCTCCAAGGCTGCTTACTTAAATTACTTCTCCTGCCATGTCTCTTTATATATTTTTTGTAATATTATCCCATAGTAAACAACATTAAACATGATTTTTTTTCTTTTTCCACTTATTTATTTTGAATAAATTCCCAGAAGTTAAGGTCAAAATGTATGTAGCCATCTATTGCCCTAAAAAATTCTTCTTAAAATACTCCCTAAAAAACTGTGAATTTAGATTTCTACTAATTATCTATAGGCCCCATTCTCTTTTGCTACCTTCAAGACAAAATTAACAATCTGGCTGGATACCTTCATATCTTTCTCTGTGTTCACATAAACATAAAATCGTACATTTACATGGAAAGGACTATGCTTTTGTGCATTTCTCTGTTTCTTGATTTTCTCACCCAACCTTCCTCTGAATCAGTTAAAGAAGACTGAATATAACCTTTTAAATAACTACTATTTTATCATATGAATTCACCAAATTAATCTTTTAATAATAGGCATTCAAAGTTGTTTCCAAGTTGTTTTCTTTTGTTTGTTTGCATGCTTTTTTTGCAACATTACAAATAATTCTGTATTGAACATTCTTGTACATAAAACAAACTTCTCAAACCTCTGAAAAGGGATTCCCGCCAGTGAGATTACTGGGTCAAAGGTTATTTGAACTTTAAAATACGAGAGATATTGACAGATTACTTTCAAAATACTACCATAGAAATCAATCACCTCACTACATGAGAAGTACATGAAAATAGCCTTCTCTCTGAATCTGCTAGAGATAATTGACTACTGAAAATTTGTAGTTTTATTCTTTGCCTTAGCTATTCAAAAAATCTGTCAATTTTTTATATGCAGTTTGCCTTTTTCTCCTTAATTTTAGGACCTAATACACATGAACGAATACACACATACACCCTTTTCTTAATAGTGTGAATTGCTTTGCAATGGCCTAAAATATAGTGTTTGTCTTTTTGCTTTTATAGTAACTTTAAAGTCATATGTAATTTTATAATTTTATATAGCCAAATGTTTTTTTCTATAGATTCTTAATTTCTTGTATAAATCACTCTCACCCTTACCACATTTACATAGTCTTCTAAATTTTCTCAATAATTTTGAACATTTTGCTTTCTACCTTGACAATGATCATTTAGACACTGATTTTTACAGATGCTGTGATGTAATAATTTTTTTTGTTTTGATCTAAATGGATAATCAAAGTTTCCATACCATTTATTAAATGAATCATCATTTTCCTACTGAGATAAAACATTGTTCTCCATATATCCTTCCCTTCAGTGGTCTTCAATTCTGTCCTCATCTGTCTTTTCCTGTTTTAATAACATACTTTTTTTGCAGCCTCATATAATTTATGTGTATGGAAAATCATGGGTCTTTAAAAAATTGTTTGCCATTCTTAGACAAGTGATTTGTCATTATAAGTTGTTATTATTTTAAAATTCCAGTTCCCAATAAATGGCTTGCTAGGTTTCTAATGGAATTTGCACAAAAATTATATGTAAATTTTGACTAATATGGTTAAACTTTCTTCATGTATACCTGCATTTTTCTAAGAATTTAACGGTTTTTGTTTTTCCTGTGATTATTTATATTGATCTAAATGCATTGCTCTTGTAAATTCAGAGAAAATGTATTAAACTTATGTATTTTTCTAAAATCCAACACCTTTGCCAATGTATCAATATTCTACTAGAATTTTTAGGATTTTATAAAGCAAACTATTATGTGGTCAATAAAAAGAAAGAATTTATTTCCTGACTTTTCATACTTTTAATAATTACTATCCTTTTGGAAAATACTGTATGGATTTTTCAAATACTTTTTCTGGTACTTTTAAACATCATAATTTTTTTCTTTGATTAGTTGATGACAGAAAAATGCACAGATATGTCCACCCCTAAAAACTGTGCCCAAGAAAATTACACAAATGAAGGCCCATGTAACCCATATCTAAATATTGAAAAGTCATAAATTAAGCTATTATAAAATAAACTGTTTAATAAAACATGTGCTACCTTCCTACCTTGACTAACATGTCTCCATAAGCATCTGGAAAGTCAGTTGAAACTTACCATCGTCTTCCTCCGAATTCTACCCCAGATAATGAAGGCATGTGGATTATGGACCCTGGCCTATGAGACTGCGATGAGAATAGTGGTGATTTCTGTTTACTGAATTGCTGTCCGTAATCTTTGGTAACTTTCATTGCTTCCTTATATTTTTGTGTGGACAATCATATTGCCTGCCAATAAGCATCAGTGATAAATTATTCGTGATTTCAGCTGTTTTTGTTTGTTTGTTTGTTTTCTTCCTCTGCCCCTCCTTCTCTCTTTTTCTCTTTCTTTCTTTGTTATTATATTAGTCAGTTATTTTTTTGACAATGTTGAGTAGAAGTCATGGTAATAGTAATTCTAGTCATGCTCTTGAATTTATAGAAAATCGATTTAAAGCCTCATTGCTAAGTATGATGATTACTGAAGATTTCTGTGAGATACATTTTATTAAGTTAAGAAGTCCTATTATTTATTAGTTATTCCCAAAATGTTTAATGCTGGATTATTGTTTAATTTTATCAAAAGATTTTGCTTTACTTATTACAAAGATGGTTAAAGTCTTGCTCTTTAAATTTGTTAATATGATGTATGACATTATAATTTCTGATTTTGAGAATACATTCATTCCTAAAATAATCCTATAATTCCATGCATATATATATATATATATATTTTTTTTTTTTTTTTTTTTTTTTTTTTTTTTTTTGAGGCGGAGTCTCGCTCTGTCGCCCGGGCTGGAGTGCAGTGGCCAGATCTCAGCTCACTGCAAGCTCCGCCTCCCGGGTTTACGCCATTCTCCTGCCTTAGCCTCCCGAGTAGCTGGGACTACAGGCGCCCACCACCTCGCCCGGCTAGTTTTTGTATTTTTAGTAGAGACGAGGTTTCACCGTGTTAGCCAGGATGGTCTCGATCTCCTGACCTCGTATTCCGCCCGTCTCGGCCTCCCAAAGTGCTGGGATTACAGGCTTGAGCCACCACGCCCGGCCCTCCATGCATGTATTTTTAACTCACTTTTTGGGGTTATTCACAAAATAGCTTTAAGCCTGACAAATTGTCTCTCTCTCCGTCTCTTCTCTCTCTCTCTCTCGTGTGTGTGTGTATGTGTGTGTGTGTGTGTGTGTGTGTGAATTCTACTTTTGAAAGGTATTTTATATTCTCTTTCCTGGATTTGTTTTTGTGTGTGTCTGCTTTTAGTAGACATGTACTTACTTCTTTTTTTTTTTTTCTTTTTTTTTTTTTTTTTATTATACTTTAAGTTCTAGGGTACATGTGCATAACGTGCAGGTTTGTTACATATGTATACTTATGCCATGTTGGTGTGCTGCACCCATCAACTCGTCAGCACCCATCAATTCATCATTTATATCTTGTATAACGCCCCAATGCAAGCCCTCCCTCCTCCCCCCTCCCCCCTCCCCATGATAGGCCCCAGTGCGTGATGTTCCCCTTCCCGAGACCAAGTGATCTCATTGTTCAGTTCCCACCTATGAGTGAGAACATGCGGTGTTTGGTTTTCTGTTCTTGTGATAGTTTGCTAAGAATGATGGTTTCCAGCTGCATCCATGTCCCTACAAAGGACGCAAACTCATCCTTTTTTATGGCTGCATAGTATTCCATGGTGTATATGTGCCACATTTTCTTAATCCAGTCTGTCACAGATGGACATTTGGGTTGATTCCAAGTCTTTGCTATTGTGACCATTATGGAAAACAGTATGGCAATTCCTCAAGGATCTAGAACTAGATGTACCATATGACCCAGCCATCCCACTACTGGGTATATACCCAAAGGATTATAAATTATTCTACTACAAAGACATATGTACTTACTTCTTATGTTGCTTATATTGTGGTGCAATTTCCCTTAACACAAGTAGAGGTAATTGCTTTGTAGAGCACATCAGGAAACATTTTTTTAAAGTATGTATACATTCAGCTTTACTTGCCACTTTGTTGTTCTGGCTTGTATAGGTTGCTCCTGTTCATGTCTCTGTGTGCATACCAGCCCCGTATATTGAACTACACCATGCTTTCCCACATTAGCTGAGGCAGGGATTGTGGCTTAGAGTTGACAGCAGAAACTGGAGACGCGTGCTAAGTTTCCACTTAACCTTTGCCCATGTCTTCATGTACACACATCATCCGAACCCTATGGAAGGCTGTTATCCATTTAGTTGACTATTTCAGCTCTTGGGGTAGTCAGTCTGTTTCAATTTCTTTTTAGTATTCTCTGCTTCATTCAAGATGAGCTGTGATTTTTAAATAGACATTGCAGCTCTGCCTTAATAGCCTTCTTTCTTCCTAAGGCTACTATTCAGTCATGCATCACTTAAGAATGGGGCAACAGTGTAACAAATGCATCATTAGGTGATTTTTTTCATTGTTTAAACACCATAAAGTGTACTTGCCCAAACCTAGATAGTGTAGCCTACTATACATCTAAGCTATATGGTAGAGCTAATTGCTTGTAGGCTACAGCCTTGTACAGCCTGTAACTGTACTAAATACTATAAGCAACTGTAACACAATGGTGAGTATGTGTGTATCTAGGCTTAGAACAGGTGCAGTAAACATATGATATAACAGATAAAGATAGTACACCGTATAAGGCATGTACAGTGAGTGGAGCTTGCAGGACTGGAAGTTGCTTTCGGGGAGTGAGTGAGCGATGAGTGAATGTGAGGGCCTAGGACATTACCAAACACTACCATAGACTTTATAAACTATGTACAGTTAGCTACACTAAATTTGCAATTTTTTTCTTCAATAATAAATTAACCTCATTTAATTGTAAATTGTTTACCTTATAAACTTTCTAATTTTTGTAACATTTTGACTCTTTTGTAATAATTCTTGGCTTAAAACACAAACCTATTACACAGCTGTACAAAATATTGTTTTTATATCCTTATTCTATAAACTTTTTTTCTATTTTTATTATACTACTTTTCTCTTTTTTTACTCTTAAACTATTTTTTTGTTGTTGTTGTTAAAAAGTAAGACATAAACATACAGATTAGCCTGGGTCTCTACAGGATCAGCATAATCAGCTTCACTGTCTTCCACCTCCACATCTTGTCCCACCAGAAGGTCTTCAGGGGCGATAACACACATGGAGCTATCGTCTCCTATGATAACAACGTCATCTTCTGGAATTCCTCCTGAGGGACCTGCCTGAGGCGATAACACACATGGAGCTATCGTCTCCTGTGATAACAACGTCATCTTCTGGAATTCCTCCTGAGGCACCTGCAAGCTCCACTCACTGTACATGCCCTATACCGGTGTACTATCTTTATCTGTTATATCATATGTTTACTGCACCTGTTCTAAGCCTAGATACACACATACTCACCATTGTGTTACAGTTGCTTATAGTATTTAGAACAGTTAATTTCACAGTTAATGTTTTATTTCATATATAAGCAAAAGGAGTACACTCTGAATTGATAAAAACTATAGTATAATAAATACATAAATCAGTAACATCATCATTTATTACCATTATTAAGTATTATGTGCTATGCGTAATTATATGTGCTATAGCATTGGCAGTGCCGTAGGTCCACTTACACCAACATCAAAACAATGATGCTTTGCACTGTAACATTACAATGTCTATGATGTCATTAGGCAATGGGAATTTGGCAGTTCCATTAAAATTTTATGGAACCATCACAGTATATGTCATCCATCATTGACCAAAATATTGTTAAGCAGTATATGAATATAATTTATTAATTCTATGTGTCAATCATAAATCCATAAAATACAAGAAACATGTAAATATTATCTTCGTAATAAAACCTACAAGATTGAGATGATGGGGTTTATCATATGCCTTCCGGGTTCTCAGAGACTTTACTTGCCTAATCATTTTTTTCCAAATTCTATTTGAGACTGTTTACAAATGAATAAAGTATACCTCGATAAGTTCCTAAACTATTGACTGGCAAACAAACACCAACCTTCAGATGTTTTCAGAATTACAAAAACAGAAAGATATAGTCATGACGTATTCTTATTTAGGTAGAAATTCTTAGTGTTTAATTACATGTAATTGTATCTTAGGATAGAAAATGTAAACGTAGAAAAATGCCAGTGAACTAACAGTTAAGAGATCTGGAATCAGTGTGCACTCAGTGTGAGTTCAAATTAAGTATATTATACCTTTACAAATCCAATGTTTCAAATATTATTTTAAAAAATAATAAATCTATAAACAGGGACGGGTTCACTTCCTCTCTTCCTATTTGGATGCCCTTTATTTCTTTCACTTGCCTGATCGCCCTTGCCAGAACTTCCAATCCTATACTGAATAGGAGTGGAGAGAGAGGGCATCCGCGTCTTGGGTCGGTTTTTAAGGGAATGCTGCCAGTTTTGCCAATTCAGTATGATGTTGGTTGTGGGTGTGCCATAGACAGCTCTTTTTATTTTGAAGCATGTTCCTTCAATACCTAGTTAATTGAGAGTTTTTAAAATGAAGGGATGTTGAATTTTATTGAAAGGCTTTTCTGCATCTATTAAGATAATCGTGTGGTTTTTGTCTTTAGTTCTCTTTAGGTACTGAATTACATTTATTGATTTGTGTATGTTGAACCAACCTTATATCCCAGGGAAGAAGCCTACTTGAATGTTGTGGATAAGCTTTTCGATGTGCTGCTGGATTCAGCTTCCCAGTATTTCGTTGAGGATTTTTGCATCCATGTTCATGAAGAATATTGTCCTGAAGATTTTTGTTGTTGTTGTTGTATCTCTGTCGGGTTTTGATATTAGGATGATGCTGGCCTCATAGAATGAGTTATGGAGGAGTTCCTCTTCCTCAATTTTTTTAGAATAGTTTCAGTACGAATGGGGACCAGCTCTTCTTTGTACATCTGGTAGAATTCAGCTGTGAACTTTTCTGGTCCTGGGCTATTTTTGGATGGTAGGTTATTTATTATTGCCTCAATTACAGAGCTTGTTACTGCTCTGTTCAGGGAATCAATTCCTTCCTGGTTAAGTTTTGGGAGAGTGTATGTGTTCAGGAATTTATCCGTCTCTTCTAGATTTTCTAGTTTATGTGCATAGAGGTGCTCATAATATTCTCTGATGGTTGCTTGCATTTCTGTGCAGTCAATGGTAATATTTCCCTTGTCTTTTCTGATTGTGTCTATTTGAATCATTTCTCTTTTCTTCTTTGTTAGTCTAGCTAGCAATCTATCTATTTTGTTAAATTTTTCAGACAACCAGCTCCTGGATTCATTGATCTTTTGAATTTTTTTTGTGTGTCTCTGTCTCCTTCAGTTCAGCTCTGATTTTGGTTATTTTTTGTGTTCTGCAAGCTTTGGCATTTGTTTGCTCTTAATTCTCTAGTCCTTTTAGTAGTAATGTTAGATTGTTAACTTGAGATCTTTCTATTTTTTTGATGTGGGCATGTATAACCATAAATATCCCTGTTAACACTGCCTTACATATGTCCCAGTGGTTCTCTTATGTTGAATCTTTCCACAGAACTTTTTGACTTCTGCAAATAACTTTTTGACTTCTGACTTTATTTCATTATTTACCCAAATTCATAATCCTGTATCTAGAAAACCCTATAGTATCAGCCTAAAAGCTTCTTAAGCTTCAGCAAGTCTCAGGATAAAAAAATCAATGTGCAAAATCACTAGCATTCCTATGCACCAAAAACAGGTAAGCCATGAGTCAAATCAGGAATGAGCTCTTATTCACAACTCCCACAAAAAGAATAAAATACCTAGGAATACAGTTAACTAGGGAAGTGAAAGATCCTCACAAGGAGAATGACCAACCACTGCTCAAAGAAATTAGAAATAACATAAACAAATTGAAAAACCTTCCATGTTCATGGATTAATAAAAATCAATATATCTAAAATGGTCATACTGCCCAAAGTAATTTATAAATTCAATGTTATGTCTATTAAACTACCATTGACATTCTTCAAAAAACTAGAAGAAACTATTTTAAAATTCATTTGAAACAAAAAAAGAGCCTGAATAGCCAAGGCAATTCTAAGCAAAAACAGCACAGGTGGTGGCATCATGCTACCTGACTTTAAACTACACTACAGGGGCTGCAGTAACCTAAACAGCATGGCACTGGTACAAAACAGATACACAGATCAATGGAACAGAATAGAGGACTCAGAAAGAAGGCTGGACACTTCATAGTATCTGATCGTTGACAAATCTGATAAAAATAATCAAGGCGGAAAGGATTCCCTATTCAATAAATGGTGATGGAGTAATTGGCTAGCTATAGCCAAAAGATTTAAAACTGGACACCTTTCTTACACTACACACAAACATTAACTCAAAATAGGTTAAAGACTTAAGTGTAGAGCCCAAAATGATAAAAACCCTGGAAGACAACCTAGGCAACACCATTCAGGACATAGACATGGGCAAAGATTTCATGATGAAGATACCAAAAGCAATTGCAACAAAAGCAAAACATTGATAAATGGGATCTAATTAAACCTGAGAGCTTCTGTACAGCCAAAGAAACTATCAACAGACTAGGTACACAGCCTAAAAAATGGGAGAATATTTTTGCCAACTATGTATTCAACAAAGAACTAATATCCAGCATCTATAAGAAACTTAAACAAAATTACAAGAACAAAAAACAACCCCATAAGAAAGTAGGCAAAGGACATGAACAGATTCTTCAAAGAAGCAATGTCTGTAGCCTACAGATCATATGAAAAAAGCTCGGAGGGGGTGCCCAAGATGGCCAAATAGGAACAGCTCCAACCTCTAGCTCCCAGAGTGAGCGATACAGAGGACGGGTGATTTCTGCATTTTCAACTGAGGTACCGGGTTCCTCTCACTGGGGCATGTCAGACAGTCGGTGCTGGTCAGTGGGTGCAGCCCAACCAGGGAGAACTGAAGCAGGGCGAGACATTGCCTCACCTGGGAAGCACAAGGGGGAAGGGAGTTCCTTTTCCTAGCCAAGGGAAACTGAGACACACAACACCTGGAAAATCCAGTAACTCCCACCCTAATACTGCACTTTACCAAGGGTCTTAGCAAATGGCACACCAGGAGAATATATCCCATGCCTGGCCCTGAGGGTCCCATGCCCACGGAGCCTCCTTCATTGCTAGCACAGCAGTCTGAGATCTAACTGTAAGGTGGCAGTAAGGCTGGGGGAGGGGCACCCACCATTGCTGAGGCATAAGTACGTAAACAAAGCCACAGGGAAGCTCAAACTGGGTGGAGCCCACCACAGCTCATGGAGGCCTGCCTGCCTCTGTAGACTCCACCTCTGGGGAGAGGGCATAGCTAAACAAAAAGCAGCAGAAACCTCTGAAGATGTTAATGTCTCTGTCTGACAGCTTTGAAGAGAGCAGTGGTTCTCCCAGCATGGAAGTTGAAATCTAAGAATGGACAGACTGCCTGCTCAAGTGAGTCCCTGACCCCTGAGTAGCCTAACTGGGAGACATCCCCCACTAAGTACAGACTGACACTTCACATCTCACACGCTGGGTACGCCTCTGAGACAAAGCTTCCCGAGCAAGAATCAGACAGCAATACTTGCTGTTCAGCAATATTCTATCTTTTGCAGCCTCTGCTGCTGATACCCAGGCAAACAGCGTCTGGAGTGGACCTCAAGCAAACTCCAACAGACCTGCAGCTGAGGGTCCTGACTGTTATGAGGAAAACGAACAAACAGAAAGGACACCCACACCAAAACCCCATCAGTACGTCACCATCATCAAAGACCAAAGGCAGATAAAACCACACAGATGGGAAAAAAGCAGTGCAGAAAAGCTGGAAATTCAAAAAATCAGAGCGCATCTTCCCCTCCAAAGAAATGCAGCTCATTGCCAGCAATGGAACAAAGCTGGATGGAGAATGACTTCAACAAGTTGAGAGAAGAAGGTTTCAGTTGATTAAACTTCTCAGAGCTAAAGGAGGAAATACGTACCCAGTGCAAAGAAACTAAAAACCTTGATAAAAGAATGGAAGAATGGATAACTAGAATAACCAAAGCAGAGAAGTCCATAAACGAACTAATAGAGATGAAAACCATGACATGAGAATTATGTGACAAATGCAGAAGCTTCAGTAACCAACTCAATCAACTGGAAGAAAGAGTATCAGTGATTGAAGATCAAATGAATGAAATGAAGTGAGAAGAGAAGTGTAGAGAAAAAAGAGTAAAAAGAAATGAATAAAGCCTCCACGAAATATGGGATTATGTGAAAAGCCCAAATCTACGTCTGATTGATGTGCCTGAAATTGATGGGGAGAATGGAATCAAGTTGGAAAACACTCTACAGGATATCATCGAGGAGAATTTCCCCAACCTAGCAAGACAGGCCAACATTCAAAATCAGGAAATACAGAGAATGCCACAAAGATACTCCTCGAGAAGAGCAACTCCAAGACACATAATTGCCAGATTCACCAAAGTTGAAATGAAGGAAAAAATCTTAAGGGCAGCCAGAGAGAAAGGTCGGGTTACACACAAAGGGAAGCCCATCAGACCAACAGCAGATCCCTTGGCAGAAACTCTCCAAGCCAGAAGAGAGTGGAGGCCAATATTCAGCATTCTTAAAGAAAATAATTTTCAACCCAGAATTTCATATCCAGCCAAACTAAGTTTCATCAGTGAAGGAGAAATAAAATTCTTTACATACAAGCAAATGCTGAGAGATTTTGTCACCACCAGGCCTGCCCTACAAGAGATCCTGAAGGAAGCACTAAACATGGAAAGGAACAACTGGTACCAGCCATTGCAAAAACATGCCAAAATGTAAAGACCATCGAGACTAGGAAGAAACTGCATCAACTAACGAGCAAAATAACCAGCTAATATCATAATGACAGGATCAAGTTCACACATAACAATATTAACCTTAAATGTAAATGGACTAAACGGTCCAATTAAAAGACACAGACTGGCAGATTGGATAAAGAATCAATACCCATCAGTTTGCTGTGTTCAGGAGACCCATCTCACATGCAGAGACACACATAGGCTCAAAATAAAGGGATGGAAGAATATCTACCAAACAAATGGAAAACAAAAATAGGCAGGGGTTGTAATCCTAGTCTCTGATAAAACAGACTTTAAACCATCAAAGATCAAAAGAGACAAAGAAAGCCATTACATAATGGTAAAGGGATCGATTCAGCAAGAAGAGCTAACTATCCTAAATATATATGCACCCAATACAGGAGTACCCAGATTCATAAAGCAAATCCTTAGAGACTTACAAAGAGACTTAGACTCCCATACAATAATAATGGGAGACTTTAACATCCCACTGTCAACATTAGATGATCAAGGAGACAGAAAATTAACAAGGATATCCAGGAATTGAACTCAGCTCTGCACCAAGCGGACCTAATAGACATCTACAGAACTCTCCACCCCAAATCAACAGCATATACATTCTTCTCAGCACCACATCGCACTTATTCCAAAATTGACCAAATAGTTGGAAGTAAAGCACTCCTCAGCAAATGTACAAGAACAGAAATTATAACAAACTGTCTCTCCAACCACAGTGCAATCAAACTAGAACTCAGGACTAAGAAACTCAATCAAAACTGCTCAACTACATGGAAACTAAACAACCTGCCCCTGAATAATTACTGGGTCCATAACAAAATGAAGACAAAAATAAAGATGTTCTTTGAAACTAATGAGAACAAAGATACAACATACCAGAATCTCTGGGAAACATTTAAAGCAGTGTGTAGAGGGAAATTTATAGCACTAAATGCCCACCAGAGAAAGCAGAAAAGATCTAAAATTGACACCCTGACATCACAATTAAAAGAACTGGAGAAGCAAGAGCAAACACATTCAAAAGCTAGCACAAGACAAGAAATAACTAAGACCAGAGCAGAACTGAAGGAGACAGAGACACAGAAAGCCCTCCAAAAAAATCAATGAATCCAGGAGCTGGTCTTTTTAAAAGATCGACAAAATTGATACACTGCTAGCAAGACTAATAAAGAAGAAAAGAGAGAAGAATCAAATAGATGCAATAAAAAATGATAAAGGGGATATCACCACCGACCCCACAGAAATACAAACTACCATCAGAGAATACTATAAACGCCTCTACGCAAATCAACTAGAAAATCTAGAAGAAATGGATAATTTCCTGGACACTTACACTCTCCCAAGACTAAACCAGGAAGAAGTTGAATCCCTGAATAGACCAATAGCAGGCTCTGAAATTGAGGCAATAATTAATAGCCTACCAACCAAAAAAAGTCCAGGACCAGACGGATTCACAGCCAAATTCTACCAGAGGTACAAGGAGGAGTTGGTACCATTCCTTCTGAAACTATTCCAATCAACAGAAAAAGAGGGAATCTTCCCCAACTCATTTTATGAGGCCAACACGATCATGATACCAAAGCCTGGCAGAGGCACAACAAAAAAAGAGAATTTTAGATCAATATCCCTGATGAACATCGATGCAAAAATTCTCAACAAAATACTGGCAAACCGAATCCAGCAGCACATCAAAAAGGTTACCCACCATGATCAAGTGGGCTTCATCCCTTTGACTCAAGGCTGGTTCAACATACACAAATCAATAAACGTAATCCAGCATATAAACAGAAGCAAAGACAAAACCACGTGACTATCTCAATAGATTCAGAAAAGTCCTTTGACAAAATTCAACAACCATTCATGCTAAAAACTCTCAATAAATTCGGTATTGGTGGAACGTATCTCAAAATAATAACAGTTATTTATGACAAACCCACAGCCAATATAATACTGAATGGGCAAAAACTGGAAGCATTCCCTTTGAAAACTGGCACAAGACAGGGATGCCCTCTCTCACCACTCCTATTCAGCATAGTGTTGGAAGTGCTGCGTAGGGCAATCAGGCAAGAGAAAGACATAAAGGGGATTCAATTAGGAAAAGAAAAAGTCAAATTGTCCCTGTTTGCAGATGACATGATTATATATTCAGAAAACCCCATCGTCTCAGCCCGAAATCTCCTTCAGGTGGTAAGCAATTTCAGCAAAGTCTCAGGATACAAAATCAATATGCAAAACTCACAAGCATTCTTATACACCAGTAACAGACAAACAGAGAGCCAAATCATGAATGAACTCCCATTCACAATTGCCTCAAAGAGAATAAAATATCTAGGAATCCAACTTACAAGGGATGTAAAGGACCTCTTCAAGGAGAACTACAAACCACTGCTCAGTGTAACAAAAGAGGACACAAACAAATGGAAGAACATACCATGCTCATGGATAGGAAGAATCAATATAATGAAAATGGCCATAATGCCCAAGGTAATTTATAGATTCAATGCCATCCCCAACAAGCTACCAATGACTTTCTTCATGGAATTGGAAAAAACTGCTTTAAAGTTCATATAGAACCAAAAAAGAGTCCGCATTGCCAAGTCAATCCTAAGCCAAAAGAACAAAGCTGGAGGCATCACACTACCTGACTTCAAACTACTACAAGGCTACAGTAACCAAAACAGCATGGTCCTGGTACCAAAACAGAGATATAGACCAATGGAACAGAACAGAACCCTCAGAAATAATACACATCTACAGCCATCTGATCTTTGACAAACCTGAAAAAAACAAGAAATGGGGAAAGATATCCCTGTTTAATAAATGGTACTGGGAAAACTGGCTAGCCATAAGTAGAAAGCTGAAACTGGATCCTTTCCTTACTCCTTATATGAAAATTAATTCAAGATAGGTTAGAGACTTAAATGTTAGACCTAAAACTATAAAAACTCTAGAAGAAAACCAAGGTAATACCATTCAGGACATAGGCATGGGCAAGGACTTCATGTCTAAAACACCAAAAGCAATGGCAACAAAAGCCAAAATTGACAAATGGGGTCTCATTAAACTAAAGAGCTTCTGCACAGCAAAAGAAACTACCATCAGAGTGAACAGGCAACCTACAGAATGGGAGAAAATGTTTGCAACCTACTCATCTAACAAAGGGCTAATATCCAGAACCTACAAAGAACTCAAACAAATTTACAAGAAAAAAAAACAACCCCATCAAAAAGTGGGCAAAGGATATGAACAGACAGTTCTCAAAAGAAGACATTTATGCAGCCAACAGACACATGAAAAAATGCTCGTCATCACTGGCCATCAGAGAGAGGCAATTCAAAACCACAATGAGATACCATCTCACACCAGTTAGAATGGCAATCATTAAAAAGTCAGGAAACAACAGGTGCTGGAGAGGATATGGAGACATATGAACACTTTTACACTGTTGGTGGGACTGTAAAGTAGTTCAACTATTGTGGAAAACAGTGTGGCAATTCTTCAAGGATCTAGACCTAGAAATACCATTTGACCCAGCCATCCCATTGTTGGGTATATACCCAAAGGATTATAAATCATGCTGCTATAAAGACACATGCACACATATGTTTATTGCGGCACTATTCACAATAGCAAAGACTTGGAATCGACCCAAATGTCCATTAGTGACAGACTGAATTAAGAAAATGTGGCACATATACACCATGGAATACTATGCAGCCATAAAGCAGGATGAGTTTGTGTCCTTTGTAGGGACATGGATGCAGCTGGAAACCATCATTCTCAGCAAACTATCGCAAGAACAGAAAACCAAACACCACATGTTCTCACTCATAGGTGGGAACTGAACAGTGAGATCACTTGGACACAGGAAGGGGAACATCACACACCAGGACCTATTGTGGGGAGGGGGGAGGTGGGAGGGACATCATTAGGAGATATACCTAATGTAAATGATGAGTTAATGGGTGCAGCACACCAACATGGCACATGTATACATATGTAACACACTTTCACGTTGTGTACATATACTCTAGAACTTAAAGTATAATAAAAGAAAGAAAGAAAGAAAGCTCAACATCACTGATCATTAGAGAAATGCAAATCAAAACTACAATGAGATACCATTCACACCAGTCAGAATGGCTATTATTAAAAAGACAAAAAAAAAAAAAAAAAAAGATGTTGGCAAAGTTAGGGAAAAAAAGAAATACTTATACACTGTTGTTGGGAGTGTAAATTAGTTCACCTATTATGGAAGACAGTGTGGCAGTTCCTCAAAGACCTAAGGATAGAAATACCATTTGACCCAGCAATTCCATTACTGGGTATATATCCAAAGACAAATAAACCATTCTGTTATAAATATGCATATACAAGTATGTTCATTGCAATACTATTCACAATAGCAAATACATGGAATAAATCTAAATGCCCATCAGTGATAGACTGGATAAAGAAAATGTGGTATATATACACCATGAAATACTATGTAGCCATAAAAAAATGAGTTCGCGTCCTTTGCAGAGACATGGATGAAGATGGAAGACAGTATCCTTAGCAAACTAACATGGGAGTAGAAAACCAAATACTGCATGTTCTCACTTATAAGTGGCAGCTGAATGAGGAGAACACATGAAGAGTAGAACAACACACATTGGGGCGTATTGGAGGCTGGAAGTTTGGAAGAGGGAGAGGATCAGGAAAAATAACTAATGGATACTAGGCTTAATACCTGGGTGATGAAACAATCTGTATAATCAACCCTCAGGACACATGTTTACCTATGTAACCAACCTGCACGTGTACCCCTGAACTTAAAATAAAAGTTTAAAAAATCAATCAAACTTTTAATAGAAAATTTAAATACATTGATGCATAAACACTTGCAACAATCTTACGTTTCTTCAAACTAATTATTAAGAATTTGGAGTACAGGCCAGGCACGGTGGCTCAAGCCTGTAATCCCAGCACTTTGGGAGGCCGAGACGGGCGCATCACGAGGTCAGGAGATCGAGACCATCCTGGCTAACACGGTGAAACCCCATCTTTACTAAAAATGCAAAAAAATAGCCTGGCAAGGTGGCAGCCGCCTGTAGTCCCAGCTGCTCGGGAGGCTGAGGCAGGAGAATGGCGTAAGCCCCCGAGGCGGAGCTTGCAGTGAGCTGAGATCCGGCCACTGCACTCCAGCCTGGGCGACAGAACGAGACTCCGTCCCCCCCCAAAAAAAATAAAAAAATAGAATTTGGAGTACATTCTTTGACATCTTTGCTCAAGCTTGTGCATATATAGTAACAGATATAAACAAGGTTTTATTGTGGTTTGTTTTTATCTTTAAATATAGAGTTGCATTACTAAATAATCTTGCTGCTTAATCATTTTGCCTAATGGTACAGCAGGGGCAATGCTACAAGGTAATAGTCAAAGACAAATCTTAATTTTCATAAATAAAATATATTATAAAATTGGATTTTCAGAAGGTTTTCAGGTTTTATGTTGTTTTTGCCACTGAAGAAATTTTGCAATAAAAATAACTGCACAGGCTGGGTGTGGTGGCTCACACCTGTAATCCCAGCACTTTGGGAGGCCAAGGCAGGTGTATCACGAATTCAGAAGTTCGAGACCAGTCTGGCCAACATAGTGAAACCCCATCTCTAGAAAAAAAAAAAAAAAGTAGCCAGGTGTGGTGGTGTGTGCCTGTAATCCCAGCCACTCGGAGGCTGAGGCAGGAGAATCGTGTGCACCTGAGAGGCAGAGGTTGCAGTGAGCTGAGATCGTGCCATTGCACTCCAGCCTGGGTGACAGTGCAATACTCCATCTCAAAAACAGAGAAACAAACAAACTGCACATATATTCTTACATTTTGCGTATGACATTTTATTATATAAAGCTGATTCCAGCTTTTATTATTTAAAATTGATTTAGGCTGGATGCAGTGATTCACACCTGTAATCCCAACACTTTGGGAGGCCAATCATGGTGGATTGCTTGAACCTAGAATTTCAAGACCAGCCTGGGCAACAAAGCGACGCCTGTTTCTACAAAAAATACAATAAATTAACAAGGGCCATCGATGCATTCCTATAGTCCTTGGGAGGTTGAGGTGGGAGGATTGTTTGAACTCAGGAGTTGGGACTGCTGTAAGCTATAATCGCACCACTGCACTCCAGTCTGGGCAACAGAGTGAGATCTAGTTTCTAAAAAAATCCTTTTTTTAATGAAATAAAATTGATCCACACATTTAGTATTTCCATGTCATGACTTGTCTGATTTTTTCTTTTCACGTTTGCAGATTGGATTGATAGAGTTACACTATATTTAACTTGCACTCAGAGTGCAAACTGAGTCCAGAACTCTTAAGTCTTAGTCGGCTTGCATTTTCCTATACTTCACTTTTTACATCTTAAGATATGGTTATCTATAATTAAATACTAAGAATTTCCACATCAAAGAGAATACTTCATGACTACGTCTTTCATTTTTTAAATAATCCCCCAAAATTGTGTGGTCATTTCCATAAACAATAAATGAGAGTGACAACATCATCAACAGCCCAATATTCTCTCTGCACTTTTGCCAGCTGGATGGACTAAAGTTGCATTAAATTGTAATTTTAGTTTTAGTTCTTATTAGTAGTATTGAATTTAAATATCTTTATTAGTTATTTCGGTACTCTTATGACAGAGGACAAGAGAATTGACCTCCCCTTGGGCCTAGATATCAAACTATTGGGTTGGTGCAAAAGTAATTGCAGTTTTGCACCAAACTAATATATTTATATGGGGCTTCCACCCATAAATGTAGATGTAAATATTTCTATACAACCAGCAGCCAAAATTCAGTAATGTATAGACGATGTCACGTGGGAAAGTCAAGTTCCCAGAAATGTAAAAATTGTGTAACATTGTGAAATATATTGAGGTTCATCCCATTGTGAATTAAAGGAAAGTCAAAACATTTTCCGAATAAATTTAGGAAATGTATTTGGTCTATTTCAGTACCTATTAGTTTTAGAACCCTTAGCAAACTAGGAATGGTAGAAACGGCCCTTTACATGATAAAGTTTGTCTGCAAATCATACATGGTGGAACAGTATAAGTTGTTGTTGTTTTTTCTTTTTCTCAACTTTTATTTTAGATATAGGGGTTACATGTGCAGGTTTGTTACCTGAATATTGCACTAAGGTTGTGAGCATAGTACCCAACAGGTAGTTTCTTCACTCATGCCCTCCTCCTATCCTCCTACCTCTAGTAGTGTGCAGTATCTATTGTTCCCATAGTTTATGTTCGTGGCTGCTCAGTGTTTAGCTCCCGTGACAACATGCTGTATTTTGTTTTCCATTTCTGCATTAATTCACTTAGGATAATGGCCTCCAGCTCCATCCAAGTTGCTGCAAGGGACATAATGTCATTCTTTTATATGACTATGTAGTATTCCATGGTGTGTGCTCACCACATTTTCTTTATCAAATCCACAATTAATGGGCACCTAGGTTGATTCCATGTCTTTGCTCTTGTGAATAGTGCTGTGATGAATGCACAATATATGTGTTTAGTATTATGCTCTATTTTCCTTTGGGTATATGTATATACCCAGTAACAGAATTGTTAGGTCAAATGGTAGCTGTGGTTTAAGTTCTTTGAGGAATTCCCGAAGTGCTTTCCTCAGGGGCTGAACTGATTTACATTCCCACCAACAGTGTGTAAGCATTCCCTTTTCTCCATAGGCTCATCACCAGAATCCATTTTGTCGTTGTTGTTGTTGTTGTTTGTTTGTTTGTTTTTTACTTTTTAACAATAGTCATTCTGACTGGTATGAGATGCTATCTCATTGTGGTTTTGATTTGAATTTCTCTGATTATTAGTGATGATGAGCATTTTCTAAAATGGCCACACAACCTAAAGCAATTTACAGATTCAACACTATTCCTATCAAACTGCCACTATCCTTCTTCACAAAATTAGAAAGAAACTCTAAAATGTATGTGGAACCAAAAATGAACCTGAACAGCCAAAGCAAACTGAAGCAAAAAGAACAAAGCTTGAGACATCCTACTACGTGACTTCAAACTGTACTATTAGGCGATAGTAACCAAAACCTTATGGTATTAGTACAAAAACAGACACATAACCAATGGAACAGAATAGAGATCCCTGAAATAAAACTTCACTCTTAAACCATCTGATCTTCAACAAGGCTGACAAAAACAAGCAACGGAGAAAAGATTCCCTATTCAATGAATGCTTCTGGGATAACTGGCTAGCTAAATGCAGAAGAAAGAAACAGGGTCCTTACCTTTTATCATATACAAAAACTAACTCCAGATGGATTAAAGAGTACCCCAAACTATAGAAGTACTAGAAGAAAGCTTAAGAAATACACTTCCTGACATAGGCATGGACAAATAATATTTGCCTAAGTCCCCCAAAGCAATTAACAACAAAAACAACATTTGACAAGTGAGACACAATCAAACTACTGAGCTTTTCTATAGCAAAAGAAACTCTCAACAGAGTAAACAGAAAACCTGCAAAATGGGAGGAAATATTCACAAACTATGTATCTGACAAAGATCTAATATCCATAATCTATAAGGAACTTAAATCAACAAGCAAAAAACCACCTCATTAGAAAATGAGCAAAGAACATGAATAGACACTTCTCAAAAGAAGACATAAAAGCAGCCAACAAACATAAATTGTAATTTTAAATTAAGAAATAATCACGGCTGCTTCTATGAATATAGAAATAGAGGCTCTGAGCAAACTAACAGGACTAACAAATAACAGAAGAACAATCTGGTGGGAAGACACAAATCTGTCATGAATTGAGTACATTATAATTTTCCACATATAAACACAAGTTTGATAAAGGTAAATGTGCAGTATAGTTTAGCAGGTTTACTGGGTATATGATAAATATATACAAATTAATTAAATATGGTCATCAATTTATAGAAATATAGTTTCAAGTTATATATTTATAATAGCTATAAAAAATAAAACCCCTATAAACAAAACTAATACAATTTGTACATAGCCTTTATTGAGGAGAAAATTCAAATGTGTGTGTACCTATGTGTGTATATGTATATATGTAATATATTTGCATATAAGTAAAATGTATGAGTGTGTGTATATATACATACACATATACACATATTTTGCTATGAAAGACCCAGTATCGCATCAATTATTCTAAAATGTATTTATGTAGTGAAACTAGGGTTAATGAAGAACATTACAGTGTTTCATAGAACTTTACAAGAAATATCTATTTTGCATATGAAAAAGAAAAGATCAAGGTTAGCTAAGAGCACAGCCTTATGAAGAATAGATAGTCAACAAATGAAAACAACCCAAATGTCCATTAACTGATGAATGGCTTAACAATATATGGCCTATCCATACCTTGGAATATTATTGGGTGGAAAAAATAGTGAAATATGGATACATGCTAAAATGTGTGAACCTTAAAAACATGCTAAATGAAAGAAGTCAGTCAGAAATAATGAGTATTTTATGATACCATTTATAACATTAAATGATACATGTCATCTGGGTATTGGAATACCTAGAATGTGTTAAGCCCATAGAGTCAGAAAGTAGATTAATATGCCTATGGCTGTGTGTGATGGGGAATGCAAAGTGACTGTTACCAAGTCCAAGGCTTCTTTTTGGGGTGATGAAAATGTTCTAAACCTAAATGGTTGTATAACTCTGTGAAAACTGAAATACCACTCATTTGTGCATTTTAACTGGGTGACTTTATGGTGAATAAATTATACCTCTTAAACATGTGGAAAAATATTAGCTATGAAACATTAAATAATAAGATGCACTTATGAAGATATCATACATTTGACACTGTGATTGATGATATCAAAATGATGAAAATAAAGATAGGGGTCAGAGATGGACAAATTCATTCATGAAAATGTCTTAGGCATATTAAGAATAACTTTATAAATCATTGAGTAAAAACTCAACAAATGATTCTGGAAAAAATATAATTGAATCCTTCATATAATGTACACATGTAAATTAAATATAAATAAAAACCAGGGTAAGCAGCAAAACTTTAAAATGTTTTAGAAAATACATGAGAATTTATCTTAATATATGGAAAAAATTAATGAATTAACAAACAAAAAACATAAGCCATGAGAAAATTGATTTTTTTCTAATGAGTGTGTATAAGCTTCTCTGCATTAAAAAATGCCAAAAATGGGATGATAAGCCAAAGACTGTAAGTAGTTATTTTAAACCAATAGATTGCATGAAGAATCAGTATCCAAAATAAATTTAAACACTACAAACCAGTAGGAACAAGATAGTCTCATAGATAAATATTGTAAATAGGTGATTAACAGAAAATGGAATTTTAACTCACAATAATCTAATGAAAAGTTGCTGAGACTCACTAGAAAGAAAGAAAACAAGTTAGAGCCAATATTTCACTCTCATTTTGGGTGGGGAAGGGAGGAAGAGAACAGGTATGTACCCCAATTTCCACGTTACCATAACAGTGCATTGTGTGTACAGGTTCATATACGGAAATATATATGTATGCATGTGTGTATACCTCCAACATTGTACCCATGAGGAGAGTGGATAATCAATTGTTATTTATTTTTACAATAGAATACTATATATTAGTTACATGAGATACACTTGGGTAGCAAATGTCAACACAGAAAAATTCACATGAACATTAATATAGATGCAGAAAATTATTTGATAAACTTTTTTCATTTACTCATTAATTTTAAAAGAAAAACAATACTTAGAATTTCAGGAACAGAAAATATCTTTACCCATAATGGTAAGGGTATACAAAAATGTACAGTAAAAATCATACTTGATGATGGAGTTATGAAATCATTCCCTTTACACTGCACTGAAACAATGATGCTGACCATGTTTTATTTGACATTGTACTAGTAGTCACGGTTAGTGCAGTAGCCAAATCAATGAAGTAACATGTGCAAAAACTTGGAAAGGAATAAACAAAATGGTATTATTAATAGATTACTTTTAGTGGATGAAAAACAAATAATATGAAGACAAAATATCTTCAGAGTGAACAGGCCACCTACAAAATGGGAGAAAAGTTTTGCAATCTATCCATCTGACAAAGGGCTAATATCCAGAATCTACAAATAACTCAAATTTACAAGAATAAAACAAGCCCATCAAAAAGTGGGATAAGGATATGAACAGACATTTCTCAAAAGAAGACAGTATGCAGCCAACAAACATATGGAAAAAAACTCATTATCACTGGTCATTAGAGAAATGCAAATCAAAACAACAATGAGATACCATCTCACAGCACTTAGAACGGCAATCATTAAAAAGTCAGGAAACAACAGATGCTGGAGAGGATGTGGAGAAATAGGAATGCTTGGAACCCACCCGTCAATGATAGACTGGATAAAGAAAATGTGGCACAAATACACCATGGAATACCATGCAGCCATACAAAAAGGATGAGTTCATGTCCTTTGCAGGGACATGGATGAAGCTGGAAACCATCATTCTCAGCAAACAAGAACAGAAAACCAAACACGGCATGTTCTCACTCATAAGTGGGAACTGAACAATGAGAACACATGGACACAGCTAGGGGAAAATCACACACTGGGGCCTGTCTGGGGATAGGGTCTGGGGGAGGGATAGCATTAGGAGAAATACCTAATGTAGATGACGGGTTGATGGGTTCAGCAAACCACCATGGCGTGTGTATACCTATGTAACAAACCTGCACATTCGGCATATGTACCCCAGAGCTTGAAGTATAATTTTTAAAAAATTGCATATAATTAAAAGTAGGTATAAATATGACTATAAAACTGCCTCTGAGGTGCTACTCTGGTCACACAGCCTATGGGGTAGCCCTGCTCTGCAAGAAGCATCACTTCTGCTGCTGTGCACTGCCGCGTCAATAAAAGTCATTGTTTAACAACAACATTTAATTTGTTGAGTTTAGCAAGTTTTTTAGATTAAAAAAATTAAAGAATCAAATAAACACTACCTTTAAGACAACATTTACCATAACATCAAAACACTGCAGAACTAAAAATAAATCTAAAAATAGAATGTATTTAAAATTTATTTTAAAAATTGACTTATGGATTAAAAATATTCCTAATAAAAAATCCAATAGGATTCCGGACCTTATATCTTCCCTGAACACTTGATGGGAATGACATGTAATTCAGAAATAAAATTTTGGCGGGGTGTGGTGGCTCACACCTGTAATCCCAGCACTTTGGGAGGCTGAGGTGGGCAGATCACGAGGTCAGGAAATGGAGACCATCCTGGCTAACACAGTGAAACCCCATCTCCACTAAAATACAGAAACTAACGAGCGAGGTGGTGGACACCTGTAGTCCAAGCTACTCGGGAGGCTGAGCCAGGATAGTGGCCTGAACCCGGGAGGTGGAGCTTGCAGTGGGCCCAGAGAGAGAGAGAGAGAGAATTAATCCCTTATTAATCCCTTTTGATGGTGCAATGTGATGGTGCAATGTGATATTATTGTGTAGTGGGAAGGACCATAACTTGTCAGTCTGTTCACTTATTTTTAAAAAGTCTACAATATGTACCATGTGCTAAGGAGTGTGCTTTAAATTTTGAATACTGGCTTCAGCATTCATTATGTGTATAATTTAGCACAAAAATAATTTGTCAAAATTCCTGTCGTTATTTTTAAAATTAGCTCATGTGCGTGTTTGAGTATAAATTTTGATTAAAGATAAATTCACTATAAAATTTATTGACTCAAAAGCTACTCTTTTGAGAGTGAGAATGAGTTCCTTTCTAAAACAGGCACAATTAGTGTAGTGGTCTCCATTATAACTGTAGTCAGTTCCCATATAATGCCTTCAAAAACCCGATGACAGGAAACTAAAAAGTCTTCTTACTACAAGGATAAGTTGTAACACCAAATGAGTGTTTATTCAAATATATTAATATGGCATGTGCCATTTGCTATGTAACTACTGATATGGTAAAGGCATTTCATTTTCATCTCCATCATGAAGTTGAATTTGACCGAGAAAAGCAAGTGGGAAAAATATATCGGTAATGCACCATTTAGATAAACATGCAAAACGAGAGATAATATATAATTTTTACATATGTCGTTATATATGTACAGATGTGCATATTGTAAAAGCATATGCATATACATAGCAATAATAAAATCAACTTCAGGTACTGGTGATCACGTCACAGAAGCACAGCTGATGCAACCGGGAGGGGAATTAGGTACCAAAGCGAAATTGGCAATATTTTATTTTAAAACTGGAGTGAGACAGCAGTTAATGTTATATTACTCAATATCTTTGCTATACTTTTAGAATACAAACAGGTTAAATATGTAATGTAAAATACTTACTAGTAGGAGGATTTACCAGTTACGCAGTCTATTTCTTTTTATCCTATGCATTCAACGACATAGCCATTCTCTAAATTTTTGGAAGTTTCAAATTGGCCCTAGTCAATATACAAACTGAGATCTTTTAATAGATTTGCTAGGCAAGACCTGTAGCATATGTGTTGTTACATTATAGAGACTTAGTTTATATAATTATAGAGAGAGAGACCTATGGAATTATATAGACCTATGTAATTATATGGAACATAATTATATAAACTAGGTCCTGTAATCTTCGGTCCCATGTATTTGGAGAACAATATAAAAACTAATAGGGCTTAAAAATGCTTGTTATATTAATTTTAGTAACATACTCCAAATAATATTTTCAAATAAGTTTTAGAGTGAGCAACTAGTTATACTTATTGAATGACTTTTACTGAGGGCTAACTGTAGCAAATAAAAAGCAAATCACATTGAAAAACAATGCCCAACTGTTTAGAGCTTAAGTTACGGAGCTGTAAGCGATGGGGATCCTAAATCCATACATAGTTTAAATTTCCTATGAGAGAAACAATCCATACAGTTATACAACTAGTTGCAAGACTAATGATGTTCTTCTAATCAATAAGTGTTATTTATTCATCCTTGCCATTATTACAAAGGCTATCCATGAAGAGCTGAGTTTTCAGAGGATACTTAGGTTCATAAGACTTGTAGGAAATTCTGTGTGGCAACTTCATATTTAAACATTTTGTTTCCTTACTTATTCACTCAATAACCACTCAATTTGTCACCTACTATGTATTAGGGTAGAAAGTCATAGTCCTAATTGGTCTTGCAATCCAGAAGGTAATACAGAAAAATGGAATTTTACACACACACACACACACACACACACACACCAGATTGTGGGTTCAAAATAAACAATATCTACTCTAGAAATTCAACATACATAGTTTCTCAAATAATTAAGTACCTTAGTAGTTTTCATAAACCTATGTAAAGATGATATCACAGTTTCTTGCAATTTTTTTTTTTTTTTTTTTTTTTTTTTTTTTTTTTTGAGACGGAGTCTCGCTCTGTCCACCAGGCTGGAGTGCAGTGGCCGGATCTCAGCTCACTGCAAGCTCCGCCTCCCGGGTTCACACCATTCTCCTGCCTCAGCCTCCCGAGTAGCTGGGACTACAGGCGCCCGCCACGGCGCCCGGCTTTTTTTTTTTTTTTTTTTTTTTTTTGTATTTTTAGTAGAGACGGGGTTTCACCGTGGTCTCGATCTCCTGACCTTGTGATCCGCCCGCCTTGGCCTCCCAAAGTGCTGGGATTACAGGCGTGAGCCACCGCGCCCGGCCGTTTCTTGCAATTTATAACGGCAAAATTGTTTGAAGAAAGAGAAAAAAAGACTATGGGTTCCAAGATCTACTGACTTTCATCCTATAGTGTTCAACAGGGAATAGGAAGTAGCGTGTAGCGTGATGGCCAAGGATGCAAATGGACCCAACGTGTCTGTTTTATTGTCTGTTTTTTCTTCATCATCTTAGGCAAAAAATACTTTTACTGGGGGAAATACTTTTACTGAGGGAACTCTTCCACTACACATGAGTTCAGAAGACATAAAGCTTTAGATGCCTGGGATAGATACAAAAAGGCTCTAACAGAGAAGAATTTGGAGATGCGCAAAATTTTTACAGGAGAACAGAACAAGAAAAGTTGGTAGAAGGCATTTTTTTGATGAACAATTCTTCCACCTTAGGTGGAAGCTGCTGATCTTAACTGACCTCAATTAATTTAGCTATTTAATTTTTACAAAGTCTTTTCTATGCAAGCAGTTGCTAAAATTCAAGCAAGCAAATGAATTTAATACTCAAAAGTGAGGTTGTTTTGCCTTTCCTGCAGTGTTACATAATTAGGATAGGCCTTGAGATAAGAATAAAAGATAAGGAAAAATTGAGTTTGTAGTTGTCCATTTGGATGGTAAATTGTAGTCTCTGTGGTTCTTCAAAATTACTTTAATCTGCAATAAGTTTCAATATTCTTTGAATAATAATGACTGGGATTAATATAAAAACCTTCCTCTAAGGAGCAAAGGAATTTCATGTTATCTAATTAGTCTTCTTAATAACCTTATGTAAGAGAGAGGTGGGGCCAGCGAGAAAATGAAAAAATGTTAATATGAAATTCTAGCTAGCATCACTTAGCAAAGCAGTAGTCATGACAACAGGGCCGTGCTCCCTATCCCTGTCAAGTCTCTTTTCTTTCTTTCATGCCGAGTCTTAGGGTGTGAAAACAGGCTTTGCAACCAGAGAGACCTTCAAATGCCATGTCCAGTACATCCAACGCAAAAGCCAAAACCAATATTTCTATAATGTGTGATGTTGGTGTGAAAGTGTTAGTTTGCATCCTACTACTTCAATAACCCCATCGAAGTGTGATCCCCGTACTGAGGTTGTGAACCACCTCCAGCACACTGAGGTCCTGAGGCTTCCCGCACCTCTCCATAGATGTGTAACTGACTATACCACACCCTCACTTATACTGTTCAGCGTCCTTGCTTTTCTTTCTGTCTTGCCTACCACACGTTACAATTTTTTTGTCCTATTTCTACAGGGCTTTTCCAAGTGATTATTTAATAAATGCATTAATATAAATTTATTAATGATTTGAACACATTATCTTTGAAAGTCCCTTCAAGTGGATTTTAGATGAGAGATGCAACCGTAAAGAGATGAATCCTGTAGTTTAACACATTGCAAATAATTAAGGGAAGAACCATGGGTCACAGTCTATGCTGTCTCATAAGTCAAGTAGGTGGATGGGAGAGAGATTCAAATACCACTCAAACTCTAGGAATTTTACACAGTTCTTCTTTAATTAGGAGCACTAATTCTCCCTATCATACCCGTTTGCTTTAGAATAGTACTCACTCTCACTCTCAAAAGATGCTATTTGAGTCAAATTATACAGTAAATGTATCCTTAATCTGAATTTACACTCAACCATACACACAAGCTAATTTTAAGAGGATGACAGGAATTTTGAGAAATTAAGTCATTTTTGTACTAAATTATGCCCATAACGAATGCTGAAACCAGTCTTCAAAATGTAAAGCACAGAGCTTAGCCCATGGTATATACCACGATTTTTTTAAAAACAAATAAATGAACTAACAAGATTCCTGGTTCTTCCCAATACACAATAATTTTCTGCAGTCACAAAAAAAAAGTTTTATTCCTTAATTACATGTCATACCCATCATGTGTTGAAGAATTTATGAGGTCTGGAACCCTACTGAATTTTTTGTTAGGAATTTTTTAAATCTGTAAGTCAATTTGTGAAAGAAATTAAAAATGCCTCCTATTTTATATTTATTTTTAGTTATGCAGTTTTTTGATGCTGTAGTAAATATCTTTAAAATAGTGCTTATTTGATTTTTTTTTGGATTTTTTAATCTTGAAAACTTGCTAAACTCACCAAATTAAATATTTTGTCTTCATATTATTTGGTTTACATCTACTAAAATCATCTATTAATAATAAAATTTTAATTTGTTATTTTTCAATTTTTACATCGGTTCATCTATTCGGCTACCTCAGTGCCTAATACAATGTCAAAAAAAGTGGACACGGGGCCGGGCCTGGTGTCTCATGCCTGTAATCCCACCATTTTGGGAGGCCAAGGCAGGTGGCTCACTTGAGGTCAGGAGTTTGAGACCAGTCTGGCCAACATGATGAAACCCCATCTCTACTAAGAATGTAAAAATTAGTCGTGTGTGGTGGTCCACACCTGTAATCCCAGCTACTCAGCAGGCTGAGGTAGGAGAATCTCTTGAACCCTGTTGGCAGAGGTTGTGGTGAGCCGAGATCGTGTCATTTCAGTACAGCCTGGGAGGCAGAGCAAGACTCCGTCTCAAAAAATAAAAAGCAAACAAACAAAAAAAGTGGACATTGCAGGCATCATTATCTCAGTGCAATCTACATCAAGAATTATGTTTACTGTACATTTATATATATCCTTACCATATGAATAAAGATACTTTCTGTTCCTGAAATACTAAGTGTATGTTTTTTCTTTTAAAATTAATAAATACAGGCTGGATGCTGTGGCTCACACATGCAATCCCAGCACTTTGGGGAGCTGAGGCAGGTGGATCACTTGAGATCAGGAGTTTGAGACCAGCCTCACTAACATAGTAAAACTCCATCTCCACTAAAAATACAAAAATTAGCTTGGCATGGTGGCAGTCACCTGTAATCCCAGATACTGGGGAGGCTGAGGCAGGAGAATCACTTGAACTGAGGAGGCAGTGTTGCAGTGAGCCAAGATTGTGCCACTGCACTCTGGCCTGGGCGACAGAGAGAAACCTGTTTCAAAAAATAAAATAAAACAAAAATGAAAGTTAATGAGAACATGATGAATTTTATGAAAAATTTTTCTGTATTTATTCTGGTGTTTATAAAATGTTTTCCATAATACATTAATACAGAAAAATGTATCAATTATTCAAATTTAATCAATTTTGAATTTTTGATATCAAGTCAACTTTATAAAATTATTTTACCATATTTTCACATATTAATGTATTTGATTAGCTAATATTTTGCTTAGAATTTTAAAATATATGATATGTAATAAAATTGATGCAAAATTTTATTTTTTATATTTACCTTGTCGTGGTTATTAAGGTTATTAGCCTCATATAATGATTCGAAGGATGCATCTTTTTTTCTATTATTGGAATAATTAATTTGATATTTGAGCAATTTCTCTCTTTATGATTTGATTTTTCCATTAATAAGGTCATGTGGCCCTGAAAAATCTTCCTGGGAAGACTTTAATTACTAAATAATGAACATTGATCATTATATGATCAGTTAAGATTTGTCATTTTGTGTCAAATTTACTAAGTAATATTATCTTTGGGATTTTATCATTTCATACATACATATATACATACAAACGTATACACATACATATACATACAAACACATTTTGTCATAGATTTCTTCAAAATATTATCCTATAATTTTAATTCTGCAGGAAACGTTAGTGGCATTGCATTTTTCATGCTGGTAATGACAATTATACCTGTGTTCTCCTCCCTCCTTTTCTCCTCCTTCCTTTCTACCCCACTGTATTTTTTTCTCTCTCCCTACTTTTAATTAACAAGGTTTTAGATCCATCAGTTGTATTAGTCTCTTCAGAAACTAACATTTATATGTATAAATCCCTCTAAATATAGTTTTTTCTGTTATCTTTATAATATATTCCTTTCTAGTCCTTTGGGAATGTTTAGAATTTGTTTTTGTAATTCAGCAGGATAAATATTTTTCACATTAATATTCTTATTGATATTCTTTGTTTTTAAGATAGTCACATAAGATTATATGTTTTCCTCTAAATATAAAAATACCTAAAATTTTGATATGCAGTTATTATCAAAATATTTTCCATATTTAATATGTTTGGTTCATGCCTCATTTATGAATCATAATATCTGAATATAGTCTAACGTTAACCTTTACACTTTTGCTATTGATTTCTAGCATTTGTGCACTGTTGCCACAGAAACTACATATACATTTGAATCCAATTTTGAGTTCTATATTTTATATCTTACGTCATATTTTTAATTATTTTAATTATCCACTGAGTGTATTCCCTGCTCGCTCAACTGATTACTCAGAAACACGTGATAGTATTTTTCATTGTAATTGTTGGTATACCTACTTAATCTTGAATATATATTAATTTTTGCTTTACATTTTTGAGGTAGTATAATTAGATATGTACAAGTTTAAAATCATCTTCCTGATAAATAGAATCCGTTATCATTATGAAATTACCATGGTTTCTGGTAAATTTTTTCTCTTAAAGCTTGCTTTGTCTGATACCAATATAGGTATGCCTTCATGATTTTGTCTAGTATTTTCATTGTATTATTAATAATTCTTATGTTATATTAAATACTATTTTTATATTTAACATATTGTGGTTTGTCATTCAGCCTTCTAAGCTTTCTTTTTTTAACCAAAGAAATTAGTCCATATGCATTTTATTTAATTACTAATATGGTTGGAATTTTCATCATCTCACTTATTCCTTGGACCACTTTTACTCGTTTCTTGTCATTTTTGAATTTATCTCACTATCTTTTTTCTATTAGTATGAACGTAATCCATTTTTAACTATTTTAGCAGAGATGCTAGAAATTTCAACATGCATTCCTGATTTTGAAACATTTCATATTAATAGACATATCTATCCTTCTTATAGAAAGTAAGGGATATTGGATTACTCCAGTTGCAATTACCCTTTTATGGTTTATTGTTGTATAATTCTATTTCAAGGCATTTTTGAAGACAGTATTATATCATTATTGTTTTATACCGTCAAAGTTCACTTTTAGGTATAACCACAGATTTGTTGGATCTGCATCTGACCATCCTTCTGGAATCATTAACTTTTTGCCTAAAGAAACTTTTACAACTCTCTTTAGTGTTATTCTTCTGGTGGCCAAGATTCTCAGTTCCAATTGTTTGATACGGTCTTCATATTACTTTAATTTTTAAATTTCTTTTCTTTCATTTATGATGTTCTAATTTTGGAAAGTTTTTTTTACTTCTCTCAATTTAATGGCATGATTCAACTGCCTTATAACTTCCATTGCTGATGTTGAGAAGTCAGCTGTCAGTCTGCCTTTCATTTAATCTCTCATATTTCTTAAACCTGAAAATGCTTAGCTATTTCTTTTTGACTTTTTTTACAGTTTCACAACTGTAAACATGCTTATATGTTTAAGCAGGGAAATTTTAAAAATTTCCTTGAGAGTTTCTGCAATTCTTGGATCTATAACGTTCTTAATCAGTTATTTAAAAATGTCAGGCATCATTTCTTTTCTTAAAAAATTTACTTTTCCCAGTTCTTTTTCTTCTTATCTTCTGAAACTGTAGTAGAATATGTGCTGTACGCTAATACTCTATTCTCTATGTTGCTTACCTTTATTTCTGCATTTTTACCTGTTTGTTTGCATGGTTTACTCTAAATAGCAACTACTGACCTATTTTCTTGGTCACAGTTTTCCTTCAGCTATTCCTGTTCTACTGCAGTACAATGTAACCGAGATTATAAGCTTAATATACATGTTCATATGCATATTTTAAAATCTACATAAATTTTTACTAGTTTTCATTTCTTCCCAAAAGTTTCAAGCTTGGCTTTATCACCTTGAATGGATTAAAGTATTATTTTATAGTAATACTTCCAATATCTGGAGCCCCAGTGGATCTGTTTTTATTAATTATTTCTGCTGTCTCTTGCTGATAGAGTCCAATGTATTGATTTGTGAATGTGTCTGTATGCACCTATATGTTGGCTATTATATTTGAAAAGAATTGGAGTCTCATATTGATTACCCTCTTAAACAATGCTAAAGTCCTGAGATTCTCTAGGCCACACAGAAAGTGCAAAGGCTAGCTATAGTCCATAGGTCAATTTATTTTGTTCATTTTTTAGACTTAGAGCCAAAGGAAGGTGATGGTTTAATAGTTCTCCATTTTTGGTAGGCTCAAAATCCCTTGTGGGCTGAACACTTACGAACTAAATTATGGATATAAATACTATTACTGCTCCTTATAGACAGTATTATTCAAAGGAGATGGAAGAAATCATTGGTTGATGGGTAAAGAAACATACACATTTTTAAGTGGACCTGAACATATAATCTGTATTTCTCACTATTTTTCTACTACCCCTTTTGTGCTATTGTTGCACCAAACCAGCACATCAACTGGATGGCACATCTAGGTTTACTTAGTAGAATAATATAAGCTTTCATTTTTAATGGATCTGAGTCTTTATAAGTTTTGCATTTACTGAAATATTACATATTTGTTTTGACCATTATTATAGGATATGAAAGCATTAAATATTGTCTTCCCTGCTCTTATTTGTAGTAGGAAACAAATTTTCAGCTAAAAAAAGACATTATCATCACAGATCACAGAAACCATTGTTTGTTCAGGGTCATGAGAAGAGCAAACCAAGATGAGTGAATTTTCTCACAGGAAGTTAGTGGGTAAAGAAAGAGGTACAAAACTAATTCCTCAATCCAGCTTGGCACCAGAATCTTCTGTGATATTTTATTTCAAATGTAGACTTTTGGACTTGCTTTAGTCTCCTTTGGTATTTTTCAGGCTAAGGTCCATAAAACTTTTATTAAAAAATGGTTATATGTTTATAAAAGCAGTTTTGAATTACTAAAACAATTAATAATCTGAGGGTATCGGCCGGGCGCGGTGGCTCAAGCCTGTAATCCCAGCACTTTGGGAGGCCGAGATGGGTGGATCATGAGGTCAGGAGATCGAGACCATCCTGGCTAACACCGTGAAACCCCGTCTCTACTAAAAAATACAAAAACTAGACGGGCGAGGTGGCGGGCGCCTGTGGTCCCAGCTACTTGGGAGGCTGAGGCAGGAGAATGGCGTGAACCCGGGAGGCAGAGCTTGCAGTGAGCTGAGATCCGGCCACTGCACTCCAGCCCAGGCGACAGAGCGAGACTCCGTCTCAAAAAAAAAAAATAAAATAATAATAATAATAATCTGAGGGTTTCTTTTTAGATTCAGATGGAAAACTTGAAGCAATCGTAAAAAGGTCATGAATAAGTAGATATGGCTTAATATAGGAAAATGTTTTGGAAATTCGATTTTCTTTAATAGAAAGAGCTACTACTTAAGTTGCTTAGCATACCAAGTGTCCAAAATGTTTTAGCTTAGAGCAAATGCCTACTAATGATACATATTGTAATGAAGATCCCTATGGTGATGGAAGTTTGCAAATAACATGTAAGATATCTTCTGATTGATTGTAATATATCATCCTATGTTTCAGCCCCTCAGATGGATACGCTAATATCTGTGAGAAGAAATAATTTTGTTAATATATATTATTTATGTTCTTATGTTGATAAGATAGGGTTTTATTACAGTAGATCAGAAGTTGCTCATATAGTTTCTGACTTTTATGCTCATGAAGAACTGCTGTGAGGCCAGATATTACCAGTATATGGCATTTCCAAAGGGTAAAACTGGCAGTCTCTCTTCTGAATATGTCTTCAAAACAATGAATCATCCAAGCCCACACTCCTTGGTAAAACGTATGGCTTCTCTGTTTGCAAGATCACGTCTTCAATCTGCCTCTTTGTCGGAGTGCCCTTCCTGCGCCTTATCTTCAACCACGACTTAGGTGTTTTTTCTGGCCATCCTTTTTTTAGCATCTAGGTTTACACTGTTACCAAATCTAGAGTTTGGGGTAGGGGACACAAAATCTCCTGAAGTCAGTATCTGCATTGTCATCAGTCCAGGAACATAACATTTCTACCTTGCTAATAGTAACCTTGAGATGTGACTAATATGAATTAGATTCATGATTCTGCAATTTATTGGCTAAATGATTTCAAGCTAGCCATTCCATCTTATTTTCTTTTTATTTAAGGGGATAATAATATGTTTCTGTCTCCCAAGGGGCAATATGGAGGTTAATTAAATGGTACAACTTACGTAAAGCATTAGACAGACATTAGACACTCAATAAGTGACATATACATATTTTGTTTTGATACTGCATCAGGTTAAGATATCAAAGGTCTCAGAAGTAGTATCTGAATCCCAAATCTATTTTGCTCCAGAAGTTTTTAAACAACATCATTACTTTGTTAGAGAAAGAACAGCCAAGAGGCTCACTTTTTACTCACCGGGCAAACAAATGATGATCTTAATCTATAGCAACTTCAAGCATATTGACAGCTCAGGGAAATATCATTTTTGAAGGGATTGATTTTTCCAATGAGAAGTCTTTGTTTTTGTTTATAGTGATTGGGAAGAGGATATTGGAATGAGGCAAATATTAAACTGAGCAAACACAGATCAACACATCTACATAAAGAAGGCAATCAACTAGGATACTATTGAGTAAGAATTCCCTTACCCTTCTTTGGTTATTTTTAGTCCTTTTTTCTATGCTTCTCCTCTCTTTTCTGGGGCCACTGATCTGCTTCTAATTGCTTTTATGAGGATCAGACTAGGGGACATTAGAATGCACAGAAAACAGAAAAAAATATGCTGACTATGCTAGGAGAAGGGCAGAGTTGCTTCCTCTAAAAATGCTCAGTTACTAGGTAAGCTGAGGCTTCAGGCAAACAAATAAACAAAAAACATTAGTCACATTAGTCTACGGTCCAGATTGAAAACACTATCCTATTAAAACTCAGTTTCTTGTGTTTTGTGTCTAAGCAGTCCTGATAAATCAAGGCAAAGAAATATCATAAGTGTAATGGAAAAACTAAATGTTAAAGTAAGAAAATGAGATTAATTTTGAGAATGCTTATTTTGAAATACCTGCAACATATTAAGAAGATATGTCAGAATTCATGGTATATAAGAAATATATGAAACTATTCTGTTAGGCTTATTATTAAATGCTACTATGCTCATTTTGCATAGTAGTTTATTTCATGTATGGTCAGACTACTGAGTAGATTATAAAATTGTCAACAAACGTCTGAGTAAATCATATCTCTACTGCATAGAGTTATGCAATTATTATAGCAATTATATAGCAATTATCCATAAATACTTAAGTTGATTTGGTTTGACACTAATAAGCTGTATAGCTTGTACTCACTGAACTTCTATCAGCTTCAACGTTGTAATCTATAAGATGCTGGCATGAGATAAACACAGTTTCCAGTTCTTGTCATGCCTAAAGCACTGATTTTTATATATTGTTGAACTGAACTCTATACTTCTTGTTGGTTGTTTATCAAATGCTTGTAGATGGGTCTTTGAAAGCCCATGATTAAGTGAGATGTGCTAGTTGTCATCTGGATGAGCAAAGAAGGACCTGACTTATGCCGTAACAATAGTTTTATTGTCCAAAAGACTATGTGGCCAGGAAACATATTTGGTTCCAGTGATTGTTTTTATTAGTAAAAAATAGCATGAAATGTTTCATTCTGTTTTATCTACATAAGACAAATTCTTTGAGGTGAATTTATAAATTTGTGGCTTTTCACCTACTATGTCTCAGAGAATAGGATACGACTGAAAAATATTTGTTTTGGTGTCAGAAAGTTTAAAGTTATGCACTCAGAGGAGTTTTTTAAGAAAAAAGAAGTATTTTCCTTTTTGTTACAGAAGGCAGAAATGTGAAGATTGGCACTTGCTATCTATATGGGTACTGCAGACATTTCAAAAGGCTACCTTCCTCTTTCATCGCTGTCCCAAAGTGTGTTGCCTGCCTGCATGGTCTCATCAAGTGGCCTAATCTAAATGAGCCTCTACTTCCTCAGGTCAAAGAGTTGACATTTTTGAACTAGTTCAAAAGGGTCATGTTAAATAATAATCATCATACCAAATTGAACACGGATATATATAAATTATGTCTACATTATTGAATATATTTTCCTGAACATAGTACAGACCTTAGCAAGCACTTACTATAATGTAATTATTTATTTCTCAATGAGGTAGTACTGGAATTAAAAAAGGAGAGAACAAAGTTTTGAGGCACTAATATGTAGAAAAGAGAGCAAGAAAAGAAAAAACTAGACTGAGATTATTTAAACTTGAACTAACATTTCTGGAGCATCCAAGGCATGGCAGTCACAGAGTTAGATTTCTTCCAAGTTCTCTCTCACTTTTTCTCTTCCATCCTGCTAGGCTTATAATGAAATGCTACCAGAGCATGGCCTGGCAGCAATGAGCATTGTGCACGGTGTAAGAGAAGAGAGGCAGCCCAGAAAAAATGAACTAACAGTTGAAGTTGGAGAATTTTTGAGTATGACTTCACATGCCACAGAGGTGGTTGATTCTTACTATCTTAAAGAAATTATCAACTGCCTCTTTTATAAAATAAGTACTGCAGTTATACAGTTACTGTTGAAGAAAAGTCACTTTGTTTCCTGTGTCAGAATATAATAAAAGAAGTGGCTTCGTGGCAATCAATTTATTAAGAGAACATAAACCCAGGAGAAAAGTGAAAATAAAAAAGAAAAAAGAAAAAAGCATATACGGAAACAATAGCATGGGGAATATAAGAAAAGGCAGGATGTTAACCCCCATGGCTAAGCCACAGATGCAAGTAAGCCATGGGTCATCCTGACTACATGTAGTTTTACAATACAACTGGCAGTGCTCGTGAGTAAAGTTCCTGAGTCCAAACCTTGATAGGAAGATTAGAGTTGGAGAGAGATTTGGAAATGATCTTTGTAGAGATGACTGAAAACCACAAGAGACGATAAAATGCCCAAGAGATACAGTTTCTTCATCCAGTAAAGAAAAAAAAAAAAAAAAAAAAAAAAAAAACAGAAAAGGAACTGGTCATAAATAATCCATTAGATCCTCAATAAACAAGTGGACACTGGGCACCAATTAAATGGCAGGCCTATTACTGGTGCTGAAGACGGTAAGCAAGGTCCCTGCTGCAATGGCACATCAAGGTCTGAGCTCTAATGGAACATAGAGTACAGTTGGAAGAAATAAACAGTTGGTAAATTATATATACAAATACATGGATTTTTAAAAATGAGATAGGCTGAGCATGGTGTCTCATGTCTGTAATCCTGGCACTTTGAGAGGCCAAACAGGAAGATGGCTTGAGGCCTAGAGTTCAAGACCAGCCTAGACAACAGAGCAAATACCATGTCTCAAAAAAATTAAAATATAATTGTATATAGCAATGACTGCTAAACTTACAGATGATGGGATAGAAAATGCTGGCAGCAAAATGAAGGTGACAGTCGGTCACTCAGATACAGATGTCAGAATTCCCTCACCAAAGAGGGGACATTTGACCTGAGAATTAAAATAATGAAAGAACAAGAGAACTACTTGGGGAAAGGTCAGCCTATGCCAAAGGGTCAGGGAGTACAAAGATTCCAAGAAAGAGAAGGCTTATATGTTTTCTTGATTTATTGATTTCATTTTTAAAAATTTCTGTAGCTTTAGGGATACAAGTGGTTTTTGATTACATGCATTAATTTTATAGTGGTAACATCTGGGCTTTTAGTGTACCCATCACCCGAATAGTGTACATTATATCCAATCAGCAATTTTTCATCCCTCACGCCGTCCCACCGCCTCCCACTTCTTAGACTCCATGTCCATTATACCACTTTGTGTCCCTTTGGGTGCCTATCACTTAGCTCCCACTTATGAGCAAAACTACGTGGTATTTCATTTTCCATCCCTGAGTTACTTCACTTAGGATAATGGCCAATTCCATCCAAGTTGCTGCAAAACACATTATATTGTTCTTTTTTTTTTTATTTAGAATGTCATGGGTGCTAGGCAGAGCAACTTCAGGGTGGAAAGAAAATAAGTTAATGGCGGGACTGAAAACAATGAGAGTAGAAATCTCTAAAATTCCAGGTGATCTGAAGGCAGAAATCTTACAGAAAAACTTATACCACGAGGTTTTTAGGGCATCAGCCTACACAATATTGCTCAAAATGAACAAATGTAATCAAATGTAATGCCTATAGTTAGGAACTCCAGTCAAAGGATATATCCATCTTACAGGAGGTTGAAATTGCTTTTAATGGCTTTATTTACTCTTGAGCTTTGCTTTTTGTTTTGTTTTGTTTTGTTTTTTTCTATACCATTCCCTGCCCATGTTTGTTTTGTGTGCACAGGTGCAGAAGGCAAAGACAAAATTAATTTAGTCACTAAAATGAAAAAGCCCACAAGTGACATCAGCTGACCTGCTTCTGCCATGAAGACGACCAGACTGTATGAGGCTTGGGGGTGATAAAGCTACTCTGCACACCACCCCCTGCAAAAAAAAAAAAAAAAAAAAAAAAAAATCAACCTAAGAAGAGTCTAGAATACAAGTCACAGCTATACCTCCAGAGCCTGGTTTATAGCTCTTTCTCCTATGGCTGTTTCCATTTCTCTCTTTTACACCAAAAGAACTAGAGTCAGTTGATGCAAGCAGAGAAGCAGAATCTTGTTACGGCCTATGTATTAAAACTAACCAAACTCAGAGAGGTGGACCAAAAAGCCAAGCTCAAAAGCAGCCCTCTTAAAATGCAAAGAATCACTTAGGACCAATCAAAACTCACATGAGTAAACACACTTTGAAAACTGACTTTCAGTAAAGTGTATTCCAACGTAACTATTTTCAACTTCTTTGAGTTTGCTCTCAGGCTCTGTCATTGTGTATTTATTTCTCAATTTCCCTGACTTTTCACTTATTCTGCAATCATTAAGTTGTGGCTTTCCATGTTGGAACCTCAGAATCTTTTCTAGTGACTAGCGCTGAGCAAACATCTAACAAGCTTGTGATTTTAATGTACAGTGGCAGCAAGAATGTAAAGTAACAAAAAAGATTCAAAAGCACCAAGTACAATTGCTCATTAAATTGTCATCATTTTCTCACACTAAAACCTTCATATAAACCCGTTTCATTTTAACATTGTTATGTATCTCAAAGATATTTTATAATTTACCTAACCAGTAGCTTGTTGTTAGTTATGCAGTTTGTCCTCATTTTTCTCTAACAAATAATGACACAAAAATGTTCTCCCAACGTGTAGGTTTTGTGCTTATTCTGAGGATAGTTTATTTTGCTGTGAAAAAACTCTTTAGTTCAATTGGATTCCATTTGTCAATTTTTGCTTTTGTTGCAATTGCTTCTCTTGTTTTCATCATGAAATCTTTGTCCATGCCTATGTCCTAAATGATATTGCCTAGATTTTATTCTAGGGTTCCAAAGGTTCTGGGTTTTATGTATTTAAGTCTGTAATCCACCTTGAGTTAATTTTTGTATAAGGTGTAAGGAAGGGGTCTAGTTTTCAATTTGCTGCATATGGCTAGCCAGTTTTCCCAGCACCATTTATTAAATAGGGAATCCTTTCCCTATTGCTTGTTTTTGTCAGGTTTGTTTAAGATAAGATGCTTGTAGACATGCAATCTTATTTCTGAGTTCTGTACTTTGTTCCATTGGTCTATGTGTCATTTCTTGTACTACTACCATGCTGTTTTGGTTACTGTAGCCTTGTAGTATAGTTTGAAGTTGGGTAATGTGATGCCTCCAGCTTTGTTCTTTTTGCTTAGGATTGTCTTGACTATTTGGACTCTTTTTTGGTGCCACGTGAATTCTAAAATAGCTTTTTTGTAATTCTGTAATGAATGTCAATGGTAGATTAATGGGAATAGTACTGAGTCTATTAACTACTTTGGGCAATAGAAGCAAGAAGAAAAGCTAATGAGTGCTGGGCTTAATATTTGGATGATGAATTGATCTGTGCAGCAAACCACCATGGTATACGTTTACCTATGTAACAAACCTGTACATCCTGCACATGTACCCCAGAATATAAAATAGAAGTTAAAGAAAAAAGTTGTGAAAAAACCACAACAAAAATAAATAAATAAAAATATTGGCCCAAAAGAGAGTCTGCAAACCTTTTTAGTCACAGGCCAGATAGCAAATACTTTGGATTTTGCTGGCCATATTGTCTCTGTCCCCAGTATCCAACTCTGCTTTAGTGGCACAAAATTGCTAAAAACAATAATAAATAAATTGTCTTTTTATAAATTCCACGGGCTGTTCTCCTATTAAACTTTATTTTTTAAAAAATGCTATAGGCTAGATTTGGCCCATAAATAGTAGTTGGTCATCCCCTGGTTTAAGCAGATTACTAACCCTCACATATTAAATTATTGTTTAAGTATCTCCAAAATTTAATTAATCAAAGAAAGTAATGATTTTAAATTATGTGATATATTTTGCCAAATTTCTTTCCAGATCTGTGATATTCAAAAGTAATGCATATGTGTGGCTATCATTTCACATCCTTACCAGTACATTTCTATTTCTAACATTGCATATGTCTAAATACACACATATGTACATTTACATCCCTAATCGGGAAAACCAGAAATATTTTAGCCTACAAGTTCTTTCAGCAATTATCATGTAAAAAATGATATTTCACTTTACTTATAGGCTTACCTCAGAAATATTGTAGGTTTTGTTTCAGATCTCCACTATGAAGCAAATATCACAATAAAAGGAGTCACACAAAGTTTAGTTTCCCAATACACATAAATGTTAACTTTATACTATAGTCTATTAAGTGTGCAGTAGCATTATGTCTAAAATAGTGCGTACCTTAAATAGAAATAACATTATTGCAAAAATGCTGATAATCATCTGAGCCTTCAGTGAGTCATAATCTTTTTGCTGGTGGAGGGTCTTGCCTCAATTTTTTTTAGCTTTTATTTTAGGGTCAAGGTTACATGTACAGGTTTGTTATATGAGTAAATGCCATGTCATGGGGGTTTGGTGAAGAGATGGTTTCCTCACAAGGTCATAAGCATAATACCTGATAGGTAGTTTTGATACTCACCCTTCTCCCAACCTCCAGTCTCAAGTAGGCCCTAGTGTCTGTTGTTTCCTTCTTTGGGTCTGTATGTACTCAATGTTTAGTTCCCACTTACGAGTGAGAACATACCATATTTGGTTTATTGTTCCTGTGTCAGTTTGCTAAGGATAATACCATCCAGCTCTATCTATGTTCCCCAAAAATACATGATCTCGTTCTTTTTTATGGCTGCATAGTATTCCATGGTGTATATGTACCACATTTTTTTTTGTATCTATTCTACCATAAATGGGCATTTCAGTTGATTCCACTTCTTTGCTATTGTGAACAGTGCTGCAAAGAACAAATGCACGCATGTGTCTTTATGGTAGAACAATTTATATTCCTTTGGGTACATACCCAATAACAGGATTGCTGGGTTGAATGGTATTATTGTTTCAAGTTCTTTGAGAAATTGCCAAACTTCCTTCCCTGATGGCCAAATTAATTTACATTCCCAGTGTATGTAAGTGTTCCTTTTCCACCACAAACTTGCCAGCATCTGTTATTTTTAGACTTTTGAATAATTGCCATTTTGACTTGTGTAAGATGGTATCTCATTGTGTTTTTCAAATTGCATTTCTCTAATGATTAGTGACACTGAGTATCTTTTTTTACATGCTTTTTGGCCCATGTTTATGCCTTCCTTTGAAAAATGTATGTTCATGTCCTTTGCCAACCTTTCAAGAGTTGTTTGGTTTTTGCTTGTTAATGTGTTTTAAGTTCCCAATAGATTCTACATATTATACCTTTGTCAGATTCACACTTTGCAAATATTTTCTCCAATTCTGTAGGTTGTCTGTTTACTCTGTTGATAGTTTCTTTTGCTGCGTAGAAGCTCCTTGTTTAATTAAGTCCCATTTGTCAATTTCTGTTTCGGTTGCAATTGCTTTTGGTGTCTTTGTCATGAACTATTTTCCTGGTCCTATGTCCAGAAGGGTATTTTCTATGTTGTCTTCCAGGGTTTTTATAGTTTTGAGTTTTATATTTGTCTTTAATTCATGTTAAGTGCATTTTTTGTATATCAACAAAAATTGATTTTCATATGATGTAAGCAAGGGGTGCAATTTCAGTTTTCTCCATATGGATAGTCACCCATCCCAGCACCATGTATTGAATGTGGAGTCATTTCTTCATTGCTTGTTTTTGTTAATTTTGTCAAATATCAGATGGTTGTAGGTGTGTGACATTACTTCTGGACTCTCTATTCTATTCCACTGGTGTATGTGTGTTTTTCTACCAGAACCATGCTGTTTTTGTTTTTGTAGCCTTATAGCATAGTTTGAAGTCAGAAAATGTAATGTCTCCAGCTTTGTTCTTTTTGCTTAGAATTGCTTTGGCTACTTGGGCTCTTTTTTGGTTCTATATAAATTTTAAAATAGCTTTTTCTAGTTCTGTGAAGAATGTCATTGGAAGTTTGATAGGAATAGCACTGAATCTGTAAATTGTGGGGGGTATTATGTTCATTTAACAATATTGATTCATCCTATCCACGAGCATAGAGTGTTTTTCTATTTGTTTATGTCATCTCTAATTTCTTCCAGAAGTGTTTTGTATTTCTCCCTGTAGAGGTCTTTCACCTCCCTGGTTAGCTGTATTCCTAGGTTTTTAAATCCTTTGTGTGGCTATTGTGAATGGGATTGCATTCTTGATTTGGAGCTCAGCTTGGATGTTGTTGGTGTATAGAAATACTACCCGTATTTGTACATTAAGTTCATATCTCGAAAATTTGCTGAAGTTCTTTATGAGATCAATAAGCTTTTAGGCAGAGCCTATGGGGTTTCTATGTATAAAATCACATCATCTGCAATCAGAGATAATTTGGATTCCTCTTTTCCTATATGGGTGTCTTTTATTTATTTTATTTTTCCTGATTGCTCTTTCCCCAATGTTGATGGTTTCTGACTGATCAGGATGATCATTTCTGAAGTTTGAGTGGCTGTAACACACTGTTTTACATCAGAAAGGAGTGAAACACTTACTATTGCTAATCAGTTTTTGTCTGCTGAACTGTATTATCATCATTGTATGTGGCAATTTACTAAAATGAAACAATGAAGTTTGCCACATTGATTGACTCTTCCTTTTATGAAATATTATTCTGCAGCATGTGATACTGTTTGATAGCATTTACCAAAAGTAAAACTTCTTTAAAAATTGGAATCAATCCTCTTAATCCCTGCCACTGCTTTTTCAACTATGTTTATGTAACATTCTAAATTATTTGTTGTCTGTTCAGCAATGTCCACAGCATTTTCAGCAGGAGTAGATTCAATCTTAAGAATCTACTTTATTCGCTCATCCATAAGAAGTAACTCCTCATCCAGTAAGGCTTTATTATGAAATTATAGTAATTGACTGACATTTCTAGGATTCACTTCTAATTCTGGTTCTCTTATTATTTCTACCACATCTAGAGTTACTTCCTCTGCTGAATCCCTTAAAATAATTGAATCCCTTAAAATTATTTTTAAGAGTTGGAATCAACTTCTTCCAAGTTCCTGTTAATGTTGATAATTTATCCTACCCCATGGATCACTAATGCTCTTAATAATATCTAGAATGAAGAAACAGTTCCAGAAATCTTATAATTTTCTTTTCCCAGATCCATCATAAGAATTACTATCTATGGTACCTATAGCCTTATTTAACTTACTTCTTAAATGATAAGACTCAAAAGTCAAGATTACTTCTTGATCCATAGGCTGCAGAATGAATATAGTGTTAGGAGGCAGGAAAACAGTATTAGTCTCCTTGACTCTCTCCATCAGAGCTCTTGGGTGACCATGTGCATTATCAATCAATAAACCATTCTTTAAACAGGTGTGCTGTCATGCAGGCTGTGTTGTTCCATTTCTAGGCCACAGTCAGAGTAGATTTAGCATACTTCTTATGGGTCCTAGGATTTTCAGAATGGTAAATGAGCAGTGCCTTCAACTTAGAGTAACCAGCTGCATTAGCCTGCAACAAGAGAGTCGGCCTGCCCTTTAAAGCTTTAAAGACAGACACTGACTTCTCTCTAGTTAAGAAAGTACTGGATAGGGGGATCATGATAGTTGGGAAGCAGGACTAGATTACAGCGTCCACTTGGATGGACAGAGCAGCATTTGGAGTATTGCATTGTGAATGTTTACTTTAGAACTACTACATGAATAAATCTGAAAAGCCAAGAGAACCCATGACCCTCTAAAGAAAGCAGATTGCTCCTGCAGGAACCAGGAGATACTCCAAATATTGGGAGTGCTCAAAATGTGAAAGTAGGAAAAGGGGATCATCCACCCCTGAACACACACCCTCACCAGGGATCATGAATGTCTAGATCACAGGAGAAGATTCTGACCTTACCTGGAGCTGAGTCAATTTAGAGAGTCAAGCAAAATACACGGGTAGAGGAAGAAACTGATAAGGACCTGTGGGTTCTCTGGGTCCCCTAGGAAGCCATTTCTGCCTTGCCCCTCGGGGGACCTTGGGGCAGGTTGCTAGCAGTACTGGGAAAAGGCCACAGGAAGAAGAAAACATCTAGCTGAACTTTTAACAATTCCAAATGAATGAGAACTCTCCTGGCCAGAACTTGGGAGAGGATGTGAATCCCATATGCAGCTCCACAGGTGGGAAAGCACGAAAGCCCTACTTGCTTTCATAGCTGGGAGGGTGGTAGCCTGGGGCAAGTTCTCGTCCCTGCTTGCCCACCGCCTGGAAACAGACTTGGTGCTTTTGGGAGTGGAGGCAACAATGGGAGTGAGACTGGTCTTTTGGGTTGTGTGGGAGCTGGGTAAGTCCTATGACTGCTGACTTTTCCCCACTTCCCTGACGACCTGCATAACACAGCAGAGGCAGACGTAATCTTCCTGGGAACACAACTCTATTGATCTGGGAATCCATACCCCCATCCTGCACAGTAGCCGCAGCAAGATCCACTCAAGGAGAGTTTGAGCTCAGACATGCCTAGCCCTGCCCCACCTGATGGTCCTTTCCTATACCACCTGGTAGCTGAAGACAAAGGGCATATAGTTTTGAGAGTTAGAGAGCCCCACCCACTCTCTGATCCTCCCCATACTACCACAGCTGATGTTTTCTTGAAAATACCACCTCCTGACAGGAGGCCAACTAGCACAAAAATAGTGCATTAAACGACCAAAAGTAAGGACTCTCAAAGAGTACATTTCCCCCTACTACCACCTCCACCAGAACAGGTACTAGTGTCTACATCTGAGAGACCCACAGAGAGTTTACATCTCAGGACTCTGTCCAGACAACCCCCAGTACCAACCTGGAGTCTGGCAGACCTGTTGGGTGGCTAGATCCAGAAAAGAAATAACAATCACTGCAGCTCAGCTACTGGGAAGCCACATCCCTAGGAAAAAAGGAGGGGTACTACATCAAGGGAACACCCCCTGAGAAAAAGGATCTGAGCAACAGCATTGAGCCCTATACCTTCCCTCTGACATAGCCTACCCAAATGAGAAGGAACCAGAAAACCAACTCTGGTAATATGGAAAAAAAAAAAAAAAAGGTTCTTTAACACTCGCAACAAATCATACTAGCTCACCAGCAATGGATCCAAACCAAGAAGAAATCCCTGATTTACCTGAAAAAGAATTCAGAAGGTCAGTTATTAAGCTAATCAAGGAGGCATCAGAGAAAGGCAAAGCCCAATTTTAGAAAATAAAAATAAAAAAAGATACAAGAAATGATGTGAGAAATCTTAAATAGATAGTATAAGTAAAAAACAATCAAAACTTCAGGAAACAATAGACATGCTTCTAGAAATACAAAATGCTCTGGAAATTTTTAGCAATAGAATAAAACAAGCAGAAGAAAGAACTTCAGAGCTCGAAGACAAGGTTTGCAAATTAACCCAATCCAACAAAGACAAAGAAAAAAAGAATAAGAAAATATGAAGGAAACCTTCAAGAAGTCTGGGATTATGTTAAATGAACAAACCTAAGAATAATTGGCCGTCCTGAGGAAGAAGAGAGATCTGAAAGTTTGGAACACATATTTGGGTGAATAATCAAGGGAAAATTCCCCAGCCTTGCTAGAGACATATGCATCCAAAGCATCCAAATATAAGAAGCTCAAAGAACATCTGGGAAATTCATCACAAAAAGATTTTCGCCTAGGCACATTGTCATCAGGTTATCTAAAGTTAAGGTAAAGGAAAGACTCTTAAGAGCTAAGAGGCAAAAGCATCAGGTAACCTATAAGAAAAACCTATCAGATTAACAGCAGATTTCTCAGCTGAAACCCTACGAGCTAGAAGGGATTAGGGCCTTACGTTCAGCCTCCTTAAGCAAAACAATTATCAGCCAAGAATTTTGTATCCAGTGAAACTAAGCTTCATAAATGAAGGAAAGATGTAGTCTTTTTCATACAAACAAATGTTGAGATAATTCATCACTGCCAAGCCAGCACTACAAGAACTGCTAAAAAGAGCTCTAAATCTTGAAACAAATCCTGGAAATCCATCAAAACAGAATCTTTTTAAAGTATAAATTTCACAGGACTTATAAAACAAAAATATAATTTTAAAAAAAGGTATACAGGCAACAAATAACATGATGAATAGAATCTATCTCAATACTAACAATGAATGTAAATGACCTAAACATTCCACTTAAAAGATACAGAATTGCAGAATGGATAAGAATTCACCAACCAACTATCTGCTGCCTTCATGAGACTCACCTAACACATAAAGACTCACATAAACTTAAGATAAAGGAGTAGAAAAAGTCTACCATACACACGGACACCAAAAGCAAGCAAGAGTAGCTATTCTTACAACAGACAAAACAGACTTTAAAACAACAGCAGTTAAAAAAGACAAAGAGGGACATTATATAATGATAAAACGCCTTACAAACAGGAAAATATCACAGTCCTAAATATATATGCACCTAACACTGGAGCTCCCAAATGTACAGAACAATTACAACTAGACCTAGGAAATGAGATAGACAGTGACACAATAATAATGGGGAACTTCAATACTCCGCTGATGGCACTAGACAGGTCATCAAGACAGAAAGTCAACAAAGAAGCAATTAATTTACACTATATCTTGCAACAAATGAACTTAACAGATATTTACAGAACATTCTACATAATAATCAGAGAATATACATTCTATTAATCAGCATATGGAACTTTCTTCAAGATAAACCATATCATGTGCCACACAAAAAAAGCCTCAATAAATTTAAGAAAATTGAAATTATATTAAGCACTGTCTCAGACCATAGTGGAATAAAACTGGAAATCAACTGCAAAAGGAATCTTCAAAACCATACAGATACATGGAAATTAAATAACCTGCTCCTGAATGATCATTGGGTCAACAATGAAATCAAGATGGAAATTAAAAAATTATTTGAATTGACCAACAACAGTAACACAACCTATCAAAACCTCTGCGATAAAGCAAAGGCAATGCTAAGAGGAAAGTTCATAGCCCTGATGCCTACATCAAAACGTCTGAAAGAGCACAAACAGGCAATCTAAGGTCATGCCTCAAGGGACTAGAGAAATAAGAACAAATCAAGTCGAAACCCAGCGGAAGAAAGGAAATAACCAAGATCAGAGAAGAACTAATTGAAACTGAAACAACAGCCAAAAGCAATACAAAAGACAAATGAAATGAAAAGCTGGTTCTTTGAAAAGGTAAATAAAATTGATAGACCATTAGCAAAACTAATCAAGAACAGAATAGAGGAAATCCAAATAAGCTCTAGGAGAAATGAAATGGGAACTATAATAACTGACACCACAGAAATATAAAAGATCATTTAAGGCTGCTATGAACACCTCTATGTGCACATACTAGAAAAGCTAGAAGAGATGGATAATTTCCTGGAAAGATACAATTCTCCTAACTTAAATCAGGAAGAATTAGATACTTTTGAACAGACAAATAAGCAGCGAGATTGAAATGGTATTAAAAAATCATCAACAACAACAGAAGAAGTTTAGGACCAGATGAATTCACAGCTGAATGATACCAGATATTCAAAGAAGAGTTGTTAAAAATCTGATTGATATTATTCTACAAAATATAACAGAGGGAATCCTCCCTAAATCATTCTATGAAGTCACTGTCACCCTAATACCAAAACCAGGAAAAGACATAACCAAAAAAAGAAAACTACAGACCAATATTCCTGATGAATATAAATGCGAAAATCCTTAACCAGATGCTAGCTAACCGAATCCAACAACATATCAAAAAGATAATCCACCATAATCAGGCATGCTTCATACTAGTGATGCGGAGATTTTTTTTGAAATATGCAAGTCAATAAATGTGGTATACCACATAAACAGAATTAAAAACAAAAATCACATGATCATCTCAATAGATGCAGAAAAAGCATTTGACAAAATCCGGTATTTCTCTCTCTCTCTCTCTCTCTTTTTTTTTTTTTTTTTAGATGGAGCCTTCCTCTTGTCACCGAGGCTCGAGTGCATTGGCGAGATTTCGGCTCACTGCACCCTCAGCCTCATGGGTTCAAGTGATTCTCCTACCTCAGCCCCCTGAGTAGCTTGGCTTGCAGGCGTCTACCACCATGTCTAACTAATGTTTTTAATTATTATTTTTAGTAGAGACAGGGTTTCACCATGTTGGCCAGGCTGTTCTCGAACTCCTGACCTCAGGTGATCCACCTGCCCCGGCCTCCCAAAGCGGTGGGATTACAGGCATGAGCCACTGCACCTGAGACAAAATCCAGTATTTCTTTATGATTAAAACTCTCAGCAAAATCGACATACAATGGACATACCTCAATGTAATAAACGTCATCTGTGACAAACTCACAGACAACATAATACTGAATAGGGAAGAGTTGAAAGCATTCTGACAACTAGAACAAGACAAGGATGCTCACTCTCACCACTTCTATTCAACATAGTACTGGAAGTCCTAGCCAGAACAATTACACAAGTGAAAGAAATAAGGGGCACCCAAATCGGTAAAGAGGAAATTAAACTGTTGCTGTTTGCTGATGATACGTTTTTACCTCGAAAACCTTAAAGAATCATCCAAAAAACTCCTAGAACTGATAAAATAACTCAGCAAAGTTTCTAGATGCAAAATTGATGTACACAAATCAGTAGCTCTCCTATTCACTAACAGTGACCAATCTCAGAATCAAATCAAGAACTCAACTCCGTTTACAATAGCTGCAAAAAAAAAAAAAAAAAAAAAAAAAAAAAAAAAAAAAAACCCTTGGGAACATACCTAACCAAGGAGGTGAAAGACCTCTACAAGGAAAACTAAAAAACACTGCTGCAAGAGATCATAGATGACACAAACGAATGGAAACACATCGTATGCTTATGGATGGGCAGAATCAATATTGTAAAAATGACCATCCTGCCAAAAGCAATCTACAAATTTAAATGCAATTATCATTAAAATACCACCATAATTTTTTACACAACCAGAAGAAACAATACTAAAATTCATATGGAACCAAAAAGAGCCCACATAGCCAAAGTAAGACTAAGCAAAAAAAACAAATCTGGAAGCATCACATTACCTGATTTCAAACTATGCCATAAGGCCATAGTCACCAAAACAGCATGGTACTGGTATGAAAACAGGCATATAGATGAATGGAACAGAATACTGAACCCACAATAAACCCAAATACAGTCAACTGATATTTGACAAAGCAAACAACAACGTACAGTGGGGAAAAGACACCCTGTTCAACAAATGATGGTGGGCTATTTGGCAAGCCACATATAGAAGAACGAAACTGGATTTTCATCTCTCCCTTTATGTAAAATCAACTCAAGATGGATCAAGGACTTAAACCTAAGACCTGAAGCTGTAAAAATTCTAGAAGATAACATCGGAAAAAACCCTTCTAGACATTGGCTTAGGCAAGGATTTCATGAACAAGAACCCAAAAGCAAATGGCAATAAACACAAGGATAAATAGCTTAATTAAACTAAAGAGCTTTTACCCAACAAAAGGAATGGTCTGCAGAATAAACAAGCCACAGAGTGAGAGAAAATCTTCACAATCTATACATCTGACAAAGGAGTAACGTCCAGAATCTACAATGTCAAGCAAAGTAGCAATAATAAAACTAATCCCATCAAAAAGTCGGCTAAGGACATGAACAGGCAATTCTCAAAATAAGATACACAAATGGCCAACGAACATATGTAAAAATGCTCAACATCACTAATGATCAGGGAAATGCAAATCAAAACGACAATGTGACATCACTTTACTCCTGCAAGAATGACCATAATAAAAAAATAAAATAATAGATGCTGGCAAGGATGTGGAACAGGGAACACTTCTCCACTGCTGGTGAAAATGTAAACTAGTACAACCACTATGAGAAGCAGTATGAAGAAGGAACTAAAAATAGAACTACTCATTTGATCCAGCAATCCTACTACTGGGTATCTACCCAGAGGAAAAGAAGTCATTATATGAAAAAGATACTTGCACACGCATATTTGTAGCAGCACAATTTGCAATTGCAAAAATGTGGAACCAACCCAAATGCCCATCAATCAACAAGTGGATAAAGAAACTTTGGTGCATATGTGTATGTACATGATAGAATACTACTCAACCATATGAAGGAATGAATTAATGACGTTCACAGCAACCTGGATAAGATTAGAGACCATTATTCTACATGAACTCAGGAATGGAAAACCAAACATGGTATGTTCCCATTCATAAATGGGAACGAAGCTATGAGGATACAAAGGCATAAGAAATACACAATGGACTTTGGGACTCAGGGAGAACGGGTGGGAAGGAGGGGAGGGATAAAGGACTGCAAGTTGGGTGCGTTGTATACTGCTCAGGTGATGGGTGCAGCAAAATCTCACAGATCACCACTGAAGAACTTACTCATGTAACCAAATACCACCTGTTTCCCAATAACCTATGGAAATAATTTTTTAAACGAATGTCCTGGATAGCATCTTCTTTAAATAAAAGGATTTTCAAAAATCGACATTGGAAAATCTGTTGTTGAGCGTAGCAGTCTTTATCAATTATCTTAAAGCTTTCGGACAACTTTCTGTAGCCTCTACATTGGAATTTGCTGCTTCACCTTGCACTTTTATGTAATGAAGATGACTTCTTTCCTTAAACCTCATGAATCAACCTCTGCTAGCTTCCGACTAGCAGCTTCCTCCGCAGCTTCCTCATCTCTCTTAGCATTCATGGAATTGAAGAAAGTTAGGGCATTGCTCTGAATTTGGCTTTGGCTTAGGAAAATATTGTGGGTAATTTGGTCTTCTATTCAGACCACTAAAACTTTCTTCATATCAGCAATGCTGCTTCTCTTATCATGCATGTATTCACTGGAACCACATTTTTAATTTCCTTCAAGAACTTTTTCTTAGCATTCATGGCTTAGCCATGTGCTTGGCAAAAGCGGCCTAGCTTTCAGCTGGTCTCAATTTTCATCATGCCTACCTTATTAAGCTTAATAATTTCTAGCTTTTGATTTAAAGTGAGAGACATGCAACTCTTCTTCTTTTGAAATAAATAGTTAAAGGCTATTGTATGGTTATTAACTGGCATAATTTTAATATTGTTGTGGCTTGGGGAATAGAGAAGCCTGAAGAGAGGTAGAGACATGGGACAATAGCTGGTTGAGTGGAGCAGTGAGAACACACACAACACTTCTCAATTAAGTTCCCCATCTTATGTGGGAGGGCAGTTTGTGGCACCCCAAAACTATTACAATAACATCAAAAATAACCGATTACAAATCACTGTAACACATACAATGATGAAAAGGTTTGAAATATGGCAAGAATGAACAAAAGGTGACCTGCAAACCTGAATGCATAGTGCTGGAAAAATGGCACCAATAGACATGCTTGTGGCAGGGTTTCCACTAACTTTCATTTGTAAAAGGCAATACCCACGAAACACAATACCTGCGAAGCTCAATAAATATGAGATATACTTGTATTTATTATCTTTTTTTTTTACAAACAATAGATTTGCTGCAAAATACTTGAGCTCATATTACTAAACTAAAAACGTTACCACTTTACAAAAATATGAAAAGTATATTATAATGGGTTTCAGTACTACAATACAAAAATAATTGTACAAAGGCGTTATATACTAACCTGCTGTCTGGATGACACTCACTGGCAAGAGTGACAGACATGTTTACAACATTTGGGAATAATGGATGAAAATTGGTATACAAGCTTATATGTGATTGAATGATTACCAAGTGAAGGAATTACTGTGCCTGCTTGTCTTAGTAGGAAGTGTTTACCTAAGTGTAGACAAAGTTACTAAAAGTTGAAAATGATTTCCTTCATAACAGGGAGTCTGAAAGGCTCCACAAAGAGAGAAGCAAAAAATGACACACGACAGTTTTGTGGTGACTGAAGCCATCAATGAATGGCTCGAAGTCAGCAATTAAATTTTATCAAAGACCAATGATCATTATTGTAGATTATTGAAATATCATTAATGAGCCTTGTTTGAGAATGTCTATCTGTTCTCACTAAACATAATAAGATAAATAAATGAAGGCTTGTCGACAGCATTACTGTTTTTGAGTTATTAAAGGTAGAGTACCAGTAATGGTAGTTTTAATTAGACTTTCCTTCTAGCTGATAATAATTATAAACCCTGGACAACAATATTAAAAATGTGAAAACAAACATTTGAAGACACTAGAAAGTGAACAAAATCAGGGAGAAACTTGAGAGTAGTCATTCCATGAAAGAAAGGAAGGCATATGGAAATGTTTGCATGTATACGACTTTTCACCTGATGATAATCCAACATCTTTGAAGCAACAGGAAAAAGTCAGAGATAAGAGTCATGGACCTTAACGTGACTAATAAGTGGAGCCTCAAGATCTATGTGCAAACACTCCCGAGATTCTTGGTTGAATCTTTGAGAAAAGGTGTGGGATTCAATCAAGAGTTCAGCAGAAGGTAGCAGCAGGAATGCTGTGAAAAATGAACTGATTTCCACTGCGAGAAAGACGAAATTTGAAGTTTAAGTCCAGCCAATTTAACTACCTACTAAAACAAAAACAACATGTTTCAGAGTAAGAAAACACAATTCAGAATATCTAAAACACATCAATTATAAACGTTATATATTTATGTAACACATAAAATATATAGTTATATTAATTCATATTTATTTGTGTTTAAATTTATATAAGTATTGTCATGGTAAGAATATAGGCTTTAAACACAGGAACATGGGATGTTTTTTGACTTAGTTGTCTTTAATTTTTTAACAATGTTTTGGAGTTTTTAGTGCAGAAGTCCTTCGCTTCCTTTGTTAAATATGTGCCTAAGTATTTTATTCTTTTTGATGGTACTGTAACTAATTTTTTTATTTCCCTTTTAGGTTTCTTTTTGTGTGTATGTAAAATGTTTGTAAATTTTATACCCTGAAACCTTGGTGAATTTGTTCATTTGCTCTAATGGTTTTATTTTGTAATCTACAATGTTTTCTACATATAAATACTGCCATCTGTGAAAGCAGCTAATTTTGCTTATTTCTTTTCAATTTGGATGCCTTTTGTTCCTTTTACTTGGCGAATTGTTCGGGCTAAATTTCCAATACAACATTGAATGGAAATGACAAAATGGCTATCCATGTCTGGATGCTGATTTCAGGGGACACTATTTCACTCTTTCACCATTGAGTATGAAGTTATCTGTGGTTATTAAATATATGGCATGTAGGCCTGGCACTGTGGCTCATGTCTGTAATCCCAACACTTTGGGAGGCTGAAGTGGGAGGATTGCTTGAGACTAGGAGTTCAAGACCAGCCTAAGCAACATAGTGAGACCTCATCTTTACAATAATTTTTAAAAATTAGCTTCAGTTTATTAATGTAGTATATTATATTAATTTGTGTATGTTGAATCAACTTTTAATTCCAGGAATAAATTCCAGTTGATTGTAATTTATAATTTTTTAGTATACTACTTAGATCTGTGTGCTAGTATTTTGTTGGGAGCTGTGGTATCAATATTCACATAGGATATTGGCCTATAATTTTATTTGTCTTGTCTGGATTTGGTGTCATGGTAATGCTCACCTCATAAAATGTATTAGAAAGTGCTCCCTCCTCTTCTATTTTTTGGAACAGTTTCAAGAGGATTGTTATTCTGCTTTAAATATTTTGTGGAATTCACTGGTCATGTCACCTAGTTCTGAACTTTTGCTCAGAAGTTTTTTATTCTATCTCCTTTCTAATATAAGTATATTCAGATTTTGTTTCTTTTTTAATCAGTTTTTATAGATTATGTTTTTACAGAAATCTGAAATTCATCCATTTTATCTGAGATATCTTTTCTGCTGGCATACAATTGCTCATAGTATTATCTCATAATCTTTATTTATTTCTGTAAAATTTTAGTAATGTCCCTACTTTTTTATGACTAATAAATCGAGTCTCACTTCTTTTCAAACATTACCAAATGATAGAAGGACTACCTTCTATCATTTCAAACTTCTTTTCAAACATTACCAAATGATAGAAGGACTACCTTCTATCATTTGGTAAGTGTGTTCAGTATGTATTATAACTTTTTAGTTACTTGTTTCTCCACCAATTTTGTAGTTGATTTTTGGTGGTAAAATTTTTTATTTATTACTCATTTCCTTTTAAAAATATTTTAGAGTTCATATGTGTGTGTGTGTGGTTAGCATGGAGTATATATAAAATATCCTAAAGACTTAACAATCTTGTATGAACTCATATGAAATTAACATAAAACACAAAATCTCAACTTCTATGTATCACAAATTACATTGTTACATGTTGTGTGACTAATAACAGAAATCAATACTTATGTTTTGCATTTGCTTTTTAAATTCTGTAAAAAGTGAAATTACAAACCAAAATTACAGTACTACTGGCTTTTATATTTGCCAATTTATTTCCCCTTAGTGAAGATCTTTATATCTTCATACAGGTTTGAGTTACCATGTAGTGTCCTATTACGTCAACCTGAAGGAAATCTTTTAGCATTTCTTGTAGGGCAGGGGCAGGGTTATGAACTCCTTCAGATTTATTTATTTCAGAACATCTTTATTTCTTCTTCACTTTTGAAGGTTAATTTTGCTGGATATATAGTACTCAGTTGATTTTTAATTTTGTGGCACTTTAAAATATCATCCAACTGCCTTCTGGTGTCTAGGGTTTCTGATAAGAAATTGGCTGATTATCTTATAAGGATTTCTTGTATATAATGAGTTTCTTTTCTCTTTCGGCTTTCAAGATTTTCTTTGCATTTATCTTTGAACAATTTGAGTATAATATGTTTCATTGTAGATTGCCTTAGGGTTATTCTTACCGAAGTTTGTTGCTCTTCTTAATTTGTTGATACATTTCTTTCATCAAATCTGGGTTGTTTTGCCATTACTTTTCCAAATAGTCTCTCTGCTCCATATTTTTTCTTTTCTCCTTTTGATAGCCTCAATATGTATATCAATCCACCCTATGGTGTGCCAAAAGTCCCTTATACTCTGTTCACTTTTCTTCATACTTTTTTTTTCTTTTTCTCAAACTTAAAAAGTTCAATTTTCCTATCTTCGAGTTTACTGATTCTTTTTTCTTCCTGCTCGAATGTGCTACTGAACCCCACTAATGACTTTTTTTTATTTCAGTTACTGTACTTTTCAGCTGCTGGATAAGGAAGTTGCAAATATGGAAAGTAGGATAGTAGAATATACCCTAAGTTTTGGGATTTAACTTATGTTTTTTAACATATTACAGATAGATACACACATAAGAGTCATATGCATAAGTGTAGTACTATAGTTGATATATGAATGTATACATATTTAGACACATATATATTTATAAATAGCTATGCATTTGCGTGCCTGTGTGTGTGTGTGTGTGTGTGTGTGTGTGTGTGTGTGTTTCAGCTCTGTTTGCTACAAGGACCTAAAATTATTCACACACTAGTAACAATGAGCATATCTTACACTGGTTGTTTCTGAATACCAGTCTACACTACAAAGATTTAGGTGCCTTGGATAAAAGATTGTTGTAGAAGCTACAGCAGAAATGTGCAAGATGACATTGAGAGATCTTGTTGCTTCAGAGAGGAGAAAACTATGTTTGGAATAATAGCAACATAGGAGCCAAATATTAGGTGATTTGAGTATGACTAAATTAATTATGATGAAATATGGTAAGACTATGTATTCCAAATTTTATATATGTATATTTATGTTTCGTAGTGTGTATATTTGTCTGGCATGTAATACAATTAAAATTAAGCAGCCTGTCAGAATCAACATGAATACCATATGCATTTAGCAAAATGTAGCTAATTCTGCTAATTAGTGTTATAAAAATCATCAATCTAGCTCACCCAAGGCAAAAGTCCAAATGATTGGCTATCACAAACAAACAAACAAAAAAGGAACATAATTTCAGGCATATATCTTTTAATTAAAATGCTTTTTAACACACCAACTTGTATTAATAATTAATAAAAGTGGAACTACAAATTTATTTACTGATTGTTTCTGAAAATACTTTTGAATTGTACTGCATCAGAGATTGGTAGGAGCACATGTTCTAAGAAGGTCGGTCATTACATCCTAGCTTCACTCTTTACCAGACATATGACCTTGTGCAAATTGCTCCTAGCAAGGTCTCTAATGCCTTATCTATATTGTGCAGACAATAAGGATTCTTATTCCCTAGGGATATTGTGTGAACTGCGTGAGTTAGTGCATTATAGAGATCTCCTTACCTAGAATGCGGTAAGTTTCCATTAAGTGTAAACCATTTTCTCATCAACTTTATCAAACAAATTACATAAAGCTGGCATCAGTGTATTGATTTGGTACTCCTAGATCCAGAAAGTTTTAATTAAAAATTACCAATGCCATAATATCTACACCAAATATTAAAACGTAGGTAACACCTTCCCAGTGAGAAGATACATCACACACACACATATATTCCATTTGCACACACACATACAAATAATTATCTTTGTATATATTTATAGGTATATATGTGCATTACTATGACTATGGGCACGTGCATTTCTGTGACTATATACATGGAAAATCAATTCGCAGCTTCGGGAGGGACGCACATGGAGCGGTGAGGGAGGAAGGGGACACCCGCCTAGCCAGCCAGATCAGCCGAATCAACCCTGGGGATCAATGGGGTGACAGATGTCGCAGCCAGATCGCCCTCACATCCAATAGGTGGGAACTGAACAATGAGATCACTTGGACTCGGGAAGGGGAACATCACACACTGGGGCCTATCATGGGGAGGGGGGAGGGGGGGAGGGATTGCATTGGGAGTTATACATGATATAAATGATGAATTGATGGGTGCTGACGAGTTGATGGATGCAGCACACCAACATGGCACAAGTATACATATACTTAAAGTATAATAAAAAACAGAAAAAAAAAAAGAAAATCAATTCGCAAAAGAAACCTATACAAATTGGACAAACTGTCATCTCTGTGAGTGAAATAATGAATATTTTAATTTATTTATATTTTTGTTTTACTTTTTTTTTTTTTTTTTTTTTTTTTTTTTTGAGAGGGAGTCTCACTCTGTCACCCAGGCTGGAGTGCAGTGGCAGGATCTTGGCTCACTGCAACCTCTGTCCCCTGGGTTCAAGTGATTCTCCTGCCTCAGCTAGCTGAGTAGCTGGGCCTGCAGGCGCGCGCCAACACACCCAGCTAATTTTTTGTATTTTTAGTAGAGACGGGGTTTCACCGTGTTAGGATGTTCTGGATCTCCTGACCTCATGACCCGATAACCTCATGATCCTGACCTCATGATCTTCCTGGAAAATTATAAACAATCAATCAACAACAACAACAACAACAAAATGCCAGAACTTTTGTCCTGAAAAGAGACAGCTGTGGAAGATAAAAAGCTGACTGAGCTTTTCCACATTTATTTTCTCTCCTACCAGGTGGAAACGATCTGAAGGAAACTTTAAAAGGTTGACAGGTCTCCAGCCTTTGTTTATCTTGTGAACACAGTGAACTTATTGTCACAGGAAAAAAATAAAGGTTAAAAAGAAATTAATACTGAACTGAAGCTCTATAACGTAGACCAGAACACATCAAAAGCAGATATCAGAATTTGGATATTTAATTTAGGAAAAGGTGAAAAAATGCTATTTTTAAATGACCAGTATGTTAACTGCATTATCCCATATTATCTGAACCATACACTGATGACATAACTATTACCACCTACATTTTAGACATGAGGGAACTCAAGGTCAAAGAGCTTCAATAGTTTTCTCAGTATTACACAGCTAGGAAGTGATAAAATTAAAATTATATTCGGGTTTTATATGCCAGAGTTATTTTTTCTGTTTTGTAAGTAATACATTTTTGTTTATTGTACAAGTTGCAATGTTCAAATTTTAAGACATCTCAAAAACACAAAAATTATTAAGATTAAAATAAAATCACAAAATAGTTTGAATATGCATAACATTTTCTATTAAACAACTTACAGAGAATAAAATGATACTCTATATTCTGTTAGCCAATTGATATTATATTACATGATATGAACATTTGACTTTTTTGTAATTTTATATTTTGTATTAGATTCAGTGGTTACATGTGCAAGTTGGTTACTTGTGCCTGGGTATATTGTGTGATGCTGAGATTTATATTTAAAAGATTCATGGTGTTTTTTTAAATTGATTAATTTTTTAGAAATTTTCCATATATTCTGGATACTAATTATTTGTCACATATATGTTGGTAATATGTTTTTTTGAACCTCTCTGTTGTCTATTATTAATATAATGTTTAAATTATAAGATGGTAATTTTAGCCAATTGTTACATCTTCATTCCGTTTTGCAGTTTAATATACCATCTCATTTCCAAGCTTACAGATACAGTATTTTTATGTTTTGCCAATTATATAATCATGATCCTGAATTATATTGAAAAGAGCATTCTTTATCCAACTTATTTGATATGGCATATTTGTTATATGAATGTCAATTTCTTGGCTATATCAATATACATTATATTCATTTCCATTAACTTATACGGTGGCTTTCTCTTTTATTGAAAATTCTACCACATCGCCCATCTTTAAAATAGTCATAACTACTATTGCATGTTTTTCATTTTTATATGAAGTTTAGGCTTAGGTTGTAAAGTTGCTTAAAAAGTTATGTTTGGTTTTTGATTGGAATTATATTAGAGTTTTTATATCTAGAATTTATATTACTGATCATATTAAAGTTATACATTAATTAGGAGGATAATTATTATTTTTAAAATATGGTCCTATGTTTAAATAATAGATTATCCAATTTTATCCAATTTCTAGAAAATATTTATGGTGGAGGTAGCAAATACCAATGCCTCTAGTGCCAAAGGAAAAAATATTAACAAAAGAAGCTGACTAGGAATAAAACAAAATAGAAAATTAGTCGATGATAATTTATTGTATATTTTTACATAACCGGAAAAGTAGAATTGGAATGTCCCTAACACAGAAAACAATGTTAAGTGCTTGAGGGAAGGATACCCCAATTACCCTGACTTGATCATTATCCATTGTATGCCTGTACCCCGTAACTATATATACCTATCATATGCCCACAATTACTGAAAATAAACAAAAGAAAGGAAATAGAAACTGGTAAGTTATGAAAAAGTACTATGTTTATTATGTGTATTTATATTAATCATACAAATTCATTGTCTTTAAAAACAAAACAAAACCAAAACACTGCTGGTCAAATAAGTCTTTCACTAAGGGTTGACAGCATTGTGATCTCTGATTGTGATTTTTTGTGCTTATTTTCCATTTTATTTAGATCTTTATTATTTCTTGTCATTAGTAGGTTTTTTCTATAATTTGATTATGATTTTATTTTCTATTGACTTCTGCTAACGCATAAGAAAGTAGTTGATGTTTTTATGCTGATTCATATCTAGAATAAAAAATCTCGTTATTGTATGTGCTAACAATATGATCAGGTGACTCTTTATGCTTTACTATAATAGAAATTACAAATAAAAAATGGTAACAACTTCACCTTTTTTAGTATTTATACATGATATTTTACTTTATTACTTTGACTAAGACCTCTAATTCAATGATTATTAACAAGGTTTTTAATAGGACTTAATGAGATTTTTAAGAACTAATATTCAGAAGCAATCTTGCCGTGTGTGAGATGAGCAGATTTGTGTTTATTTATATTTATATTCATAGACACATATGGCATTCTTATCTGATTTGGATATTAAAGTTACAGTAAGTGAGATTTTCATTATATCCGAGAAAGTTTACATTACATGGCAATTATCTAGTTTTCAAAGTTCTGAGAGTCACCACTTGTAAAACCATCAAAAGTAGATCCCATTTATCTGGATAGAACTATAGCTTAGTATCCTTTATGCATATTGAAATAATCATGTGTCTGCCTTTCTCTTATATAACCTTTTCATTGTACATAAAATGTATTTAAACCTATAAATTGTCTATTCATGTAGGCATTCTAATTTTGCTAAGAATTTGTACAGAGTAGTTCAATATATTCCATGTCTATAGTTATTAAACTTTGTCACACTTATTTCATTATGTTTTGTCTTTTTCTCTATGTATTCTTGGTCATATTTTCCAACATGTATCTTTACATTTGTCTCTTAAAATATAAGGATATCTTTTTAACGAATTTTTTAAAACATCATTATGGAGAACTTTGATTTTTAGCCCTGCCATATAAAGAACATGGAAGTCTTCTCTCTCATTCCTACAACAAGAAAAAAGTGAAAAAGTAAAAATCAATGATTTTTTTTTTTTTTTTTTTTGATCTATCAGAAAGCTATAATCACAGGAAAAACTGTCATCCCAAACTCTGGACAAACTGGCGAATCCAGAGAGTCACACTCAATATCTGGGTATGTGGATTAGAAGATTCTAGCGCTATGCGTAGTAGAAACACTGACATAGTCATTTTAATTAATTGCCATAGGTTGAGTGTGCAATAATTTGAGAGAAAGAAACTACTGCAAGTGTAGCCTTAGAAAGTTGCCACAATTGGCCGGGCACGGTAGCTCACGCCTGTAATCCCAGCACTTTGGGAGGCTGAGGCAGGCGGACCACGAGGTCAGGAGATCGAGATCCATCCTGGCTAACACGGTGAAACCCCGTCTCTACTAAAAAATACAAAAAACTAGCCGGGCGAGGTGGCGGGCGCCTGTAGTCCCAGCTACTCCGAGGCTGAGGCAGGAGAATGGCAGTAAACCCGGGAGGCGGAGCTTGCAGTAAGCTGAGATCTGGCCACTGCACTCCTGCCTGGGCGACAGAGCAAGACTCCGTCTCAAAAAAAAGAAAGAAAGAAAGGTGCCACAATTTTATGAGTTTTTCTTTAATGCAACCCACCAGGTTATCATAGTAAAAACTCCAAAAAATTTTCTCATGGCTAGGGGAATAAAGAGTAATCATTTTGGAATAAACTTGAAGTGTTCTCCATAACATATGCCTATTCTCCAAGGTAAAGGCTTATCCCAGAAGCAGAAAGGCTTTCTCCCACTGGAGATCCACATCATTGGATAAGCCCTTCTGAAGGTCACAGCCCAGAGACAGAGGCACACTAAAGACCGTGATTTAATCAAAATATTATACAGCATTTCCCCTTGCCCACGAATGACCACCACACTAACAAAGATACAATAAATTCACAGTGGATTACAGTTGATATTATTTCAAGGCACAGATTCCATGCACGAAGCAGTTCTTAGAAAAATCCAGAGAAGACAGGGGAGACAAAAACAAGAACTCTAGAGGAATGTGAACCCTTAGGAACCTATTGCTACAGAAAACAACCCAATTAAACCCAATAAAAAACAACCCAGTTCCTATCAATTAACATAATACTCACATTCACACTCAATGGTTATTACATTATAGATGTTCAACTTTTAATAAAATATCACAGGGCACGCCAAAGGAAAGAAAACACAAGATGTGAAAAGAAAAATCAGATATTAGAACCAGACTTAAATATAGCACAGGTGTTGGAATTATTAGACAGAAAATTAAAACTCTGATTAGTATGTTAAGAGTTCTCCTGGATACATACCATGCAATATTAGATGAGTAATGTAAGTAGAGAAAGATAATTTTACATCCAATAAAGAATTAAAAGAAATGTTACAAATTATAAAACATTAACAGAAATGAAGCATTTGAAGGAGTCACAATTAGACTACACATATTATAAGTAAATAATTGAGTTTAAATATAGGTGAATAAAAAATTTGCAAGCTTAAATTCAAAGAAAAAATAAGTGGAAGATGCAAAATGGAAAATTCAAAAACAATAAAATAATTTCAAAAGCTGTAGCCTATGCTTACTTGAATACCAGAAAAAGAAGACTTGGCAGAAGGAATATCTGAAGTAATAGTGCCAGAGAATGTTCCAAAATTAACAGCAGACACCAAGCCACAGATCCAGGAAACCTCAAATAACATTGCACAAGATATATCGCCAACAAATTATAAGTCTTATCATATTCAAACTGCAGAAATCCAAGACAAGAAAAAAAAAAAAAACAGTCTTGAAAGAAGCTGAGGATGAGAACCTTATCTAAACAAGAGGATAAGAATTACAAAAGACTTCTCATCAGAAACCATAAAAGCAAAGAGACAGGAATAAAATGTTTAATATTTAACATTTTGAAAGAAAACAAGTTTACCAACCTAGACTCCTATATCTAGCAAAATTATCTGTATGAACTTAAGGAGAATTAAAAACTTTCTTAAAAAACAAAACGTGATAATGATTCTAACAGGTATGAGGTAACATTAAATGCTTATTTGCATTTTTCTGGTGATTAGTGATATTTAGAATTTTTCATACATCTTTTGACCATTTATCTTGTTTTGGGCAATTTCTATTCATGTCCTTTGCCATTTTTAATCAGGTTTTTTTTTTGTTATTAAGATATTTGAGCTCCTCATATATTTTCAATATTAGCCCCTTATCAGGTATGTGGTTTGCAAATATTTTCTCCCAATCTGTGGGATATCTCTCTACTCTGTCAGCTGTTTCCTTTGCTGTGTAGAAGCTTTTTATATGTTGCGATTTCATTTGTCTGCATTTTGTTGTGGTTGTCTGAGCTTTTAAGGTTATATCCAAGAAATCATTGTCTGGGACAATGGCTATTATTGAATAGATGGAAGATAACTGTTGGTGATGATATGCGGAAAAGAGTTGAGAATTTTTGCATCTATAGGAGATGCAAAAATGTGCTGTTGGTAGAAATGTAAATTAGTACAGTCATTATGAAAATTAGTGTGGAAGTCTCTCAAAAAACTAAAAATAGAAATACAATATGATCCAGCAATCCTACTTTTGAGTATATATTCAAAGGAACTAAATTCATTATTATTAAAGAGTTATCTTCACTCGCATGTTCATTGCAGCATTATGCACCATAGCCAAGATATGGAAGAGATACTAGATGTCCATTAATGGATAAATGAAAAAAGAAATGTGATATATATATATACACACAATATATAACTATTCAGTCATAAAAATAGAAAACTATATCTTTTGTGACAACCTGGAAGAACCTGGAAGACATTATGCTAAATGAAATGAGCCAATCACAGAAAGACAAGTACTACATGATCTTACTTATATGTGAAATCTAAAAAAGTTGAACTCATAAAAGTAGAAGAAAGAATTGTGGTCACCAGAGGCTGGGGGTGGGGATGAATGGAAAATAGAGATGTTGGTCAAAGGGTACAAAATTTCAATTATACAGAAGGAATAAATGCTAGTAATGGGTTACTCTACACAGTGACTTTAGTTAATAACACCGTATTTTATACTTAAAAATTACTAAAACAGTAGATTTTAAATGTTCTCATCACAAAGAAATAAGTATGTGAAGTGGTGGACATATTATTTAGCTTGATTTAATCATTCTACAATGCATATATATTATTGCATCACATTGCTCGCATAAATATATACAACTATTATTTGTCATTTAAAAAATCTGAGGAATTTCATCACCATCAGACTCAACCTTAATGAAATAAAAAAATAGTTTTCAGAAAGATAGGCAATGATATAGGTTGGAAACTCAGATCTACATAATAAAAAAAAAAAGAGTGATGAAAAAGAAATAGTGAAAGTAAAATAATATCTTTGTGTTATTTTTAATTGATCTAAAATATAACTGTTTGTTCAGAGTAATAATAACAATGTGTTAGATTAGTACAGGCTATGGATATCATAGTCTGTGTGGATTGTCATTACAAAAATTCCGCAGTCTGGGTGACTTACAAAATAGAAATACACGTCTAACATTTCTGAAGGCTGGAAAACGCAAGTCAAAGCCCTATCAGACTTGGTGTCTAAAAGCACACTCTTCCTGGATTGTAGACCACTATCTTTGTCTTACAACATCACATGGTAGAAAAAGGGAGACACTCAAGATGAATAAATATTATGTGACGGCAATGTCATAATAGAGGTATTGGGAATACTTTGTCATAAGGTACCTGTACTACATATACATTGGTGTAATGTTATTTAATCAAATTGAAAGAAAAAAATGGATAAATGTACTTTAATAAATGTAGATTTCAATATCTTTTTTTCCCAGTAACTGACAGATCAAGCTGGTTGAAAGTCAGTAATAATACAGATGACCTGAACTACACTACTAAGACAGGCAACATTCAAAGCCATAAAACACTACGGCAACTTTTAAAAGTAGAAATCATACAAAATATGTTAGACTTCAATGCAATTAAATTGGAAACGAATAAAAGAAAGATAGTTGGAAAATACATAAACAATTTTCTAAATAACATTTAGGTCAAATAATAGGTCTCAAGAAAAGTAAAAAATATATATATATATATTGCACAAAATAAAAATAAAAGTTCAACTTATCAAAATTCATGAAATTCAGATTAAGCAGTACTTAGAGGAAATGTGTAGTATTAAATACAAGTGTTAGAAAAGGAAAAAAAAAAGATTTGAATCAATAACCTAATATTCCTTCTTAGTAAATTAGAGAAACAAGAGCGATTCAAAACCAAACAACCAGAAAAAAAAAAGAATAATAAAAAGTAGAGCATAAATCTATGAAATTGAAAGCAGAAAAAAACGATAAGGAAAATCAACAACATAAAAATCTGGTCGTATGAACACATTGATACAATTGATAAAACTTTAGTCAGGCTAGTGAAGCAAAGGAGAGGACACAAATCTCCAATGTCAGAAACAAAAAACAGGTTCCTCACTACAAATCCAATGAAATTAAAACAATAATGAACTATACTGTAAACAAGTCTTTGCCACACGTTTGATAACTGGGACAAATCCTTGGAAGACACAGAGTAGCATACTCACACAAGATAAATAGATCATTAGAATGATCCTACATATATTAAAGAAATTAAGCTATAATTAATAATTTTTTAAAACAGAAAGCACCTGGCCCATGTGGTTCTACTGGTGAATTCTAGCAAAAATTTCAAGAAGAATAATGCCAATTCTTCACAATCTCATCCAAAAAATAGAAGCAACAGAAACACGTCCTAATTGTATCTATGAGATAACCATTACTGTAATGTCAGAACCATTAAAAACATTACATGAAGAAGGAAAATAAACAATATATCTCATAAATATAGATGCACAAATTCCTCAACAAAAATTAACAAATTGAAACCAAAAATGTATAAAAAGGATCAGACACTGTAACAGAGTTAGATTCATCGCAGTCATGCAAGGCAGATTCAGCATTTGAAAATCAATCATTGTTATCTATCATATAAACAGGCTAAAGAAGAATAAAAATGTGATCAATTGGTAGAGAAGGAAGATTTGATGAAATCCAATATCCATTTATGATTTTTAAAATGTCTTTCAGTGAACTATGAGCAAAAGGGGAACACATTCAACTTTATGAATGACATCTCCAAAAATCAACAGTTACGTCATACTTACTGGTAAGAAAATAAACTCGTCCTGCCTCCCTCTAAGATTAAAAAAGCAAAAATATCCTACTCACCACTCCCATTTATTACTGTATCAAAAGCTCAAACTACTGCAATAAATCCAGAAAAGGAAATAAAATGTATACCATAGAGAAAGGAAGAAATAAAGCTGCCCGTATTTGTAGATGACTACATTTAAAACAAACAAAAAAAGAATCAACAGCAGCAAAAAAAAAACACAAAAAATTTCTTGACACTTTAAAAAGATAGTATAACTAAGTTGCAGGATATACGTTAATACACAATGGTCAGTTACTTTTCTATAAACCAAGAATAAAGTATTAGAACTTAAAATTTTAAATTCGATACTTTTTATATATCAAATTTGCTGCCCCCCCCCAACATACACAAACACTTAAGTGTAAATCTTGCAAAAAAATAAAATAAAGTATGGGATCTACATGCAGGCAAAAATACAAAACAGTCATAAAATAAATCAAGGAGGATGTAAACAAATGAATATATAACAAATGGAATTCTGTTTATGAATTGAAAAACTAAATGTTATTAAAATATTGATTCTACCCATTCTGTTCTATAGATTCAATGGTATCTCATTAAAATCTCAGCAAGCTTTATTGTAGATATTAACAAAAATGTTCAAAAAATGTTATATGAGAAGCAAAAGACCTAGAATATTCACCACAATTCTAAAAAATAAAAACAAAAAATTGGAAAACTCAAACAAATCTATATTAAGGCTGACTACAATGCTGTAATAATCAAGACAGGGAGGTATTGACAAAAGAAGGGATGCATAGATCTAGGGCACAGAATCAAGAGCTCAAAAATAGATGTACAGAAGTATTAATAATTGATCTTTGGGCCGGGTGTGGTGGCTCACTCCTGTAATCCTAGCACTTTAGGAGGTCCAGGCGGGCACATCATTTGAGGCCAGGAATTTGAGACCAGCCTGGCCAACATAGCAAATCCCTGTCTCTAACAAAAATACAAAAATTAGCTGGGCGTGGTGGCGGTCGCCTATCCCAGCTACTGGGGAGGCCGAGGCAGGAGAACTGCTTGAAACCAGGAGGCAGAGCTCGCAGTGAGCCGAAATCATGCTATTGCGCTCCAGCCTGGGCGCCGGAGTGAGACCCTGTCTCCAAAAGAATAAACACATAAATAATTGATCTTTGATAAACGAACTAAGGAAATTCTATGAAGAAAGAGCATTTTCAAAAAATGTTCAAACATTTTCAAAAAATGTTGTAATAATTGGATAGTCTTACGCAAAAATACAAACCCAGGCACAGACCTTAAGCCTTTGACAAAAATTGCCTCAAAACAAATCTAAATGGAAAATGTAAAAAACAAAGCATCTGGAAGAAAACGTAGTAGGACATCTGTTACCGTCGGGTGGGTGACAATTTTTAGATGCAGAACCGAAAGCCTAATCCATAAATCAAACTTGATTTGAGCTTTATTAAAATAAAAGCTTTGCTCTGTGAGATAATCTAAGAAAAACAAAAGACAAACCAAAAACACAAGTCTATGGAAAACAAGTCACAAAGACAACCATAGCACAAATATACAACCAAACAGTAAGAAAGGTAACAACCCAGTTTTTAAAATGAGCCAATGATTGAACAGACACCTTAGCAAAGAATATATACAGATGGCAAATAAACATACAAAAAGAGATTCAACATGATTTTTCATTCAGGATATGCACATTAGAACAATAAATATAACGGTGCACCTGTCTGAATGGTCAAGATCTAAAATTTGTCATTGCCTAATGCTGGTGAGAATGTGGAGTAACAGAAACTCTCGTTAATTGTGGGTTAGAATTCAAAATGGTACAGTAATTTTGGAAGGCAGTTGAGCAATTAATAAGTTATGAATGTATAAGCATTGTCTTATCATATCACCTAACAACAGCGCTTCTAGGTATTTGCCCTACTAATTTGAAAAATTATGTTCATATAAAAACCTGCATTTGAATGTTTCCAGCAGATTTATTCTCAATCACCCCAAACTGGAAGCCACCAAGATATTGTTCAATAGGTGAATGGGTAAACAAACTGTGGTACATCCATATAATGGAATATTATTCAGCATAAACAGAAATGAACTTGCAACTCATGAAAGGTGTGAATTTATCTTCCATGCATATTGCTAAGTGAAAGAAGGTAGTCTGAAAATACTATCTACTGTGCAATTCAACTATATATCATTCTGGGAAAGGCAAAATTCTGTGATTCTTTTGTGTGTGTGTGTGTATGTACATATTATATTTTTATTGATTTTTTAAGATTATACTTTAAGTTCTAGGGTACATGTGCACAACGTGCAGGTTTGATACATAGGTATACATGTGCCATGTTGTTGTGCTGCACCCATCAACTCATCATCTACATTAGGTATTTCTCCTAATGCTTTCCCTCCCCCAGCCTCCCACCTCCCAACAGGCCCTGGTGTGTGATGTTCCCCGCCCTGTGTCCAAGTGATCTTATTGTTCAGTTCCCACCTATGAGTGAGAACATGTGGTGTTTGGTTTTCTGTCCTTCTGATAGTTTGCTGAGAATGGTTCAGGAGAGAGAAGAAAGATTGAAGAGGTGAAGGGCGGGGAACATTTTTAGGGCTGTGGATGGATGCATGATGCTCTCAGTTTGTCGAAACACACAGAACTTGACCACACAGAGTGAGCCTCAAAGTGTACAGTTACTTAAAAACTCATTCAGGAGATTGTGAGATACCAGGATAGCATGCAGAACATGATAAAAAAATCTAACAGTATTTCAACTATATGTACCAAACTAACCAAAGAGGGTGGAGGGAAAAGGGGCTGGACTAAGTAACTGTGCAAATGAGTGGAGTCTGTAAGACTAAAAGAAACGTTACATAAGTGCTTTATTCTAGTTGATAGAGTTATTTACCAGAGTGGTGTAATTTAACACTTCTATACAAGTATGCTGGAACTGAAAGTTTAGATGTATGGATGGTGGATGCTGGGATCCATCTGGAGTCTTCTCAGTGTTGGAGTGAGAGGTTACTCCACTCACTCCAGAGAAGAAGGATGGAAATTAAAATGATCCACACAGTTAGGGGTTTGAATTGGAGACATCAATAAGAATTCATAGTTACTTTACTACAGATGCAGGTGATCACATAAAAATATTTATAGGTATGTGTATATACACTTGGTTAGTATATAAATATGTATTCCTTGCTCTGTCAGGTAAGAAAGACTAGAAGGAATACTATTCAGTATCATTAAGCACATTTAGTGCCCAGATCTTGGCTTGCATGACAATTCTTCATTTAAAGAAACAGACTTCTTCAGAAAAATGGCTGATTTGGGGGCTGGGGCTGGAAAATTTAAAAAAAAACACACAACAACAATATGAGCCTGGAGCGTTTTATAGTGCCAAAAAGTAAGAAAGTGCAAACAAAAAAAAGAGAGAGATGGGTTTATGGCACTAGAACTCCAATGGTGAAAGTTGGAACAAGCAATCAAAATAAATACCATGGTTTTGGATTATAATCCAAAGTTAAAAATAAACATCTGTCCACATTAGCTTAATGATTTAATAAATTATTAAATACATAAATATTCGGGAGAACAAGACACATCTCCTGTGCAGAATAATTCCAAATAATTTACTTAGATGTCTTGCCCTGAAGTAGATGGAGGTTGCCTCCCTCTGCTTAAGTGTGTGGAGTGCATAGTGACTTCCTTTTGAAAAATGGTGTACACCAGTAACAGACAAACAGAGAGCCAAATCATGAATGAACTTCCATTCACAATTGCTTCAAAGAGAATAAAATACCTAGGAATCCAACTTACAAGGGATGTAAAGGACCTCTTCAAGGAGAACTACAAACCACTGCTCAGTGAAATAAAAGAGGACACAAACAAATGGAAGAACATACCATGCTCATGGATAGGAAGAATCAATATCGTGAAAATGGCCATACTGCCCAAGGTTATTTATAGATTCAATGCCATCCCCATCAAGCTACCAATGAGTTTCTTCACAGAATTGGAAAAAACTGCTTTAAAGTTCATATGGAACCAAAAAAGAGCCCGCATTGCCAAGACAATCCTAAGTCAAAAGGACAAAGCTGGAGGTGTCACGCTACCTGACTTCAAACTATACTACAAGGCTACAGTAACCAAAACAGCATGGTACTGGTACCAAAACAGAGATATAGACCAATGGAACAGAACAGAGTCCTCAGAAATAATACCACACATCTACAGCCATCTGATCTTTGACAAACCTGAGAGAAACAAGAAATGGGGAAAGGATTCCCTATTTAATAAATGGTGCTGGGAAAATTGGCTAGCCATAAGTAGAAAGCTGAAACTGGATCCTTTCCTTACTCCTTATACAAAGATTAATTCAAGATGGATCAGAGACTTAAATGTTAGACCTAATACCATAAAAACCCTAGAAGAAAACCTAGGTAATACCATTCAGGACATAGGCATGGGCAAGGACTTCATGTCTAAAACACCAAAAGCAATGGCAGCAAAAGCCAAAATTGACAAATGGGATCTAATTAAACTAAAGAGCTTCTGCACAGCAAAAGAAACTACTATTAGAGTGAACAGGCAACCTACAGAACGGGAGAAAATTTTTGCAATCTACTCATCCGACAAAGGGCTAATATCCAGAATCTACAAAGAACTCAAACAAATATACAAGAAAAAAACAAACAACCCCATCAAAAAGTGGGCAAAGGATATGAACAGACATTTCTCAAAAGAAGACATTCATACAGCCAACAGACACATGAAAAAATGCTCATCATCACTGGCCATCAGAGAAATGCAAATCAAAACCACAATGAGATACCATCTCACACCAGTTAGAATGGCAATCATTAAAAAGTCAGGAAACAACAGGTGTTGGAGAGGATGTGGAGAAATAGGAACACTTTTACACTGTTGGTGGGATTGTAAACTAGTTCAACCATTATGGAAAACAGTATGGTAATTCCTCAAGGATCTAGAACTAGATGTACCATATGACCCAGCCATCCCACTACTGGGTATAAATCCAAAGGATTATAAATCATGCTGCTATAAAGACACATGCACACGTATGTTTATTGCGGCACTATTCACAATAGCAAAGACTTGGAATCAACCCAAATGTCCATCAGTGACAGACTGGATTAAGAAAATGTGGCACATATACACCATGGAATACTATGCAGCCATAAAAAAGGATGAGTTTGCATCCTTTGTAGGGACATGGATGCAGCTGGAAACCATCATTCTTAGCAAACTATCACAAGAACAGAAAAACAAACACCACATGTTCTCACTCATAGATGGGAACTGAACAATGAGATCACTTGGACTCAGGAAGGGGAACATCACACACCGGGGCCTATCATGGGGAGGGGGGAAGGGGGAGGGATTGCATTGGGAGTTATACCTGATATAAATGATGAATTGATGGGTGCGGACGAGTTGGGTGCAGCACACCAACATGGCACAAGTATACATATGTAACAAACTGCACGTTATGCACATGTACCCTAGAACTTAAAGTGTAATAAAAAAAAATAGTGATTATAAAAACTAGAAAATGACAAGGGAAAAATAGAGGAATAAAGTTTTACATAAAGTATGATTTCCACTATGTTTAAAAATAAACAGAAACATTCTTGGGGTTGAAAAAAAAAAGAAATATGGTGTATGAAAACAGAAAGATAACATAGTTAAGAAATCTGATCAATAATATCTCAGCCATGTGATCAAGGCTAACATGTTGAGAGTGTGTGCTGTTGATACGATGCAATGAAAATGATAATTTACCTCTGTGGTCTTCCTGCCAAATACCCAGAACTCAAGTCTACTCATGAGAAACACAACAAACAAATCCCAATTGAGGGACAGTCTACAAAATATTTGACCAGAATTCCTCAAAATCATCACAGTCATTCAAAAGTAGGAAAGCCTAAGACAATTTCATAGCCAAGAGGTGCCTAAAAAAATATAGTGACTAAATGTAATATAAAATCCTGGATAGAATCCTGGAACAGTAAAAGGATAACCACTAAAGCTCAGGACATTTTAATAAAGTATGGATTTTAGTTAATTATAATGTGTAAATATTTGCTCCTGAATTTTAACGAATATATGATGTAAGATATTAGCAAGAAAGGGTACTGGGTCTGGGATATATGAACACTCTTGGTATTGGTAGAATCTTTACGATATTTCTTTCTTTTCTTTTTTTTTTTTTTTTTTTTTTTTTTGAGACAGAGTTCCACTCTTGCCGCCCAGGGTGGAGTGCAGTGGTGCGTTCTCGGCTCACTGCAACCTCTGCCTCCCCGGTTCAAGTGATTCTCCTGCCTCAGCCTCCCAAGCAGTTGGGATTACAGGCCCTCTCCATCACACCCGGCTAATTTTTGTATTTTTAGTAGAGGCGGGATTTCACCATGCTGGCCAGGCTAGTCTTGAACTCCTGACCTCAGGTGATCCACCTGCCCCGGCCTTGCAAAGTGCTGGGGTTAAGGGCATGAGCCACTGCACCCAGCCCTACAATATTTACTTCAACCTAAAATTGTCCTGTTACCAGCAGTGAATCTGTACAGGTCTGCAACAACTTCAATTCTTGCCTTCTTAGAAGAAAGAATTCAATTGAAGGGGCATAGGGCACTTTGGGAGATGATGGCAACTTTGAAAGCAGGAGCAAAAGTCTATTAAAAAGTTTTAGGGCAGAAATAAAAGGCAGCACACTTGGAAGGGGCCGAAGAGGGTGACTTGAGTCAAGTGCACTGTTTGACCTTTGACTTGGGGTTTTATATGTTGGCATACTTGAGGAGTCTTGCACCCTTTCCCCCTGATTCTTCCTTTGGGGTGGGCTGTCTGCATGAGCTATGCCTGTCAGCGCTTGGGAGGGGCTGCAGGTGCAGTGTGTTTGGTGGGGTTGTACACACGCTCTCATAGGGTGTTCTTCCCTGCCCATCCAAATGTCCCTGGGCTGTCATATACCAATTAAACTCTGCCATTTTGCCTCTTAGTGCACATATGTGAACCCACTCACCCAACTCCTGAGATCTTATTGGGAAGCCGCTGATCACCAGTTTCAGGCGTTTCTGTTTGTTGGGAGACTGTCTTTCCCTGGCACTGGCTGCGACCAATTGTTATTTTAGAGAGATGGTGCAGCACCTGCACTGTGCAGACCATCATTTGATGGTCACCTGGCATTCTGGTGGGTGGGGGTGGGGGGCCTCTCCTGCCCTGCTCAGGTCTGACTAGCTACGTACTGTAACAGCACTAAAATAATTTAGAATTATTACTGAGTGTCCACATTCATTCAGGCACTATGGAGGGCAGGCAGATCGAGTGAGAAGTAAGCAGATGGCATTCTTACCACATTGACTTCATAGGCTGGGGAAAGAACAGATAATAAAAATGTAAATAAGAGTGATAATTTTATGTAACATAAAACTATAAGAGGGGAATAGATAAGTTTGTAAAATAAAAACTGACTTTGTGAGGCATAGTAGATGGTGGGGGAGATAAGAGTTTAACAAGGTCATCAGCAGGGCTAATTTCAGCCTTGAACACTGCAAAGTCTATGGACCATTTACTCATATAATAATCAAAATAAAACAATAACTTTAAATAAGGGTCCTTTTTGCAGTTTTTATCTTCTTTGACAACTTTTTATTTTATTTTTTTTAAATAAACACTTACTACAAACCCCGCCTGCTGCAGTCCCCAAAACAATTATTCTGGGCATCAGGAAACTATATCTCAACTCAAATCTGGTGGTAAGAAAAATCAGATATTTCAGAAGGAGGGAAAGGATTCTTAAAGAGAGATGGAAAAGTCAAGATGACAATGGCTACAACAATAATAACAATATTAAGTAAACAATATTTAGCACTTACTACGTGTCGTGCATGGTTCTAATTGTTTCATATGTTGAATCCATTTGATTCTTTCCATAGCCCTATGTGGAGTACAATTATGCATACCAATTTCAACGGGGAAAAAGCTGAGGTTCAGAGACACTGACTTACTGACCTCAAAAGGGCAGGAATTGGGTAGTCTGGCTCTAGAACGCAAAGTCTTAACCAATAGAACCAATAGTGCTCTATTGGCTGACATTCGTTGAGTGCTCAGTATTTGCAAGAAATGCTCTTGGTGCTCACTTTATATTAGCTTGTTTCACGATCACTATATTACAGGAGTTTGGTATTTATAAATACCTCTGTTTCAGAGATGAAAAATTAAAGTTGTTTCCAGACTAAGCAGTTTGGCACCAGAGTCCATGACCTTGGCCATGTCGACACTGAGGCAGGGATGTGTTTAGAACATTTTGAGGACACAAATTGAACTAGGATTGCTAGCACCAGAGTGGAATAAAACGTTTTTACTTGATTCTATTATTTGATATTCTGAGTTTTTTAAAAATCATTTTTTATCTGTAGAAATATTTTTGTCATATTCATGGTAGGTTTTTTATTAGTATTTTCTTATTTGAGTTGAATGCATAGTTGAAATCTCTTATTTTTATGTTAGCACATATCTTAATACATATAAGACAGATTTTTTCCCTTCCTTTTGGATCTTGAACTTTTATAATGATTTCTAAGAGCATTGAGGTTGATGGTATGTACCTCTCATGAAAAAGCAATTTTTAATCCTAATTATATAGGCTAGACTTAACACTTTTACTTTCACTGCTGTAGTAAGATGTTATTTTTACTGCTATAATGCATATATCTGTTCATGATTTTTTCCACCTGTAGTTTACAAGCTTCTTTATGGAAGACACAAAGTCTTATACATTAAATATTTTCAGTGCCAAGAATTGTACTGAATACAAAGTAGATATTTAATATATGTGTGTTGAAATGTCCTCAACATTTTAAAAATAAATAAAATAGTGAAGATTATTATGTATTTAGTTATATCTACTCCTTTGGCAAACTTCCTGTATTTCTTGAGACATTTTATTCCCAGGCAGGTTGTGAGGGATGGGGAGTTGTCTAATTAATAAATAAAAGCAAAAAAAAAAAAACTCAAAACAAAAAAACTTCTTTATTGATAAAGAACACATAAAATACCAAGCAGTTATATATTTAGAAAGAAGTAATAAAACATTAGAAAAAGTCTGAGGATTATAGATCCAAGAATCTCTTATTGCATCATGTACTGCACTGTATTTTTTAGAATACCAAGGGATTAAGGGATATATTGGATTTACCATTGTGTAAGCATCAAATCCCAAAAGTTCTTAACATTTCTCCATCTCAGATAACCCAAAATATACTTGAGTGCTTATGTAACTCTATGAAATTCAAGTTCCCAGTCTCAAAAAAAAACTCAAGCTTAAACAACAATACTGTGTTAATGATGTTTAATTTTTGCATTCCATAGGAGAGTGAAGTTTGTGTGTTATAAATTTATTGCCTAAAACTAGAAAGTATGTTTGATCCTAATTAGAAGACATATATCTGTTTGCCTTTGGAATGGTAATAAAAATGAAGATTTTATTGGAATTGCAGAGAATTTAAATTTTGAATCAAAATATTTATTCCTGCACACTCTTAGATCTTTAAGAATTTTAGAATTGGCCATTATCTAAACACTCCCACAAAATTCTGAAGCTTGGTTTACTAGCATTTTAAATTTATGTTGTACATGTAAGAAAGAACAGAAATAATGGCATCATAATTACAAGTAAAAAAATTAATCAAAGATAATAATGAGACATCATTATGAGGTTAGTGGGCATTGTGGTTAAGCTACATGAAGTAACAGCAGTGCCATTTGGGAAACTGAGCTCAGATGGGCATCTGATTGGTCTAAAGATAATCCTATTAACAATAGTTGTTTCACAAAAAAAATTTGCCTAAATTCTGGCCAATGAAATTCAAAACAAACTTGCTACAAGATCTGAGAAAACAAACACTTTGTTCACTAAAGAAAGACTAAATGGGCTGGCAGCAGTGGCTCATGCCTGTAATCCCAGCACTTTGGGAGGCCAAGGCTGGGAAATCACTTGAGATCAGGAGTTCAAAACCAGCCTGGCCAACATGGTGAAAGTCCATCTCTACTAAAAATACAAAAATTAGCTGGGTGTGGTGGTGGGCAACTGTAATTCCAGCTACTTGGGAGTCTGAGGCAGGAGAACTGTTTAAATCTGGGAGGTGGAGGTTGCAGTGAGCCTAGATTGCATACCACTGCACTCTAGCCCGGGCAAAAGAGCGAGACTCCACCTTAAAAAAAAAAAAAAAAAAAAAGGAAAGACTAAATGAACACAGACTTTACTTCCCTTATAATATAAACAACAACAACAAAACAAGCAACAAGCAACATTCTTAATAAAAGTTATCCATTAACAAAAGAGGAACAAGCTTTGAGGTATAGCCAACAATGTTGACTGCAGAATAGAAGTAGAAAAAGAGGTTCACAACAGGTCCGAAATCTGCATTAACCCTAGGCTTCCTACTATGTGTACTAATGAATTTCATAATTGTGTAAGGTAGTATGGGACAAATTATCTGTTAGTTAAAGCCAAACCTTTTAGATACTCCAGAGAGTTCTAGAAATAGCACGATTAGAGATGTTTTCTGACATCCAAACTGCAAGCTTTCTATGTTGTAAGCTCTGCTCACAGACAATCTTTCATAAGGGCAAGTGATAAAAAATGACTCACCATCTTCACATGTACTCTTGTCCTTCTCCCCCGGATAAACATCTCAACTTTCCCATGTACTTTCATCACTTTCCAGAAGTGAAAGGATAGAGAAATTGAAGGTCTGATTATATTTTTCCCCAATTACTTAGATAAAAGAGAAAGTGAACAAGAGGGCAAAATAGAAAGGGCAGAGTTAGGCATTTGCACAGGAAGCTGTCAAGAAGCATGGCAAAAAGCAGCTCCTCTCCTCTGGTCCTGTCATCCCTTGAGTGCTGGAAATTCAGCACTTACAGTCACTTTCTAAAACAATGTCTTTCTACATAATGTGCTTAATCAACTAGCCTTTTTAAAGTATATGTTCTACATTAGGTGCTTCAGGGCTAACAAAAAATGTGCAAGGACAATCCCTACTCCTGGAAGCATTTCACACTGAACTGTGGTGAGCAGTATGTACATGCAAAAGTAGGAAAACTTCGAGGTAGAGAATTGAGATTTATTGGGTGCTACATTTAGGTGAGGGTCACTATTTTTACCTGGCAGATATAATGTAAAATTCCTCCCGCCTCTCTAAAGTTTGCGGTATTATCCCCATTTTGTAAGTGGAGACGTGGGAGCTTCCAATGTGGAACGATTTGTAGAATTAACACATTTTATGAAAGAGCTGATACTTAATGTTACTGCTGGGGTCAGGGATAAAGAACCCAAATAAGTACATGAAAGGCATAAACAAAAATATATAATTGAATCAATAATGCAGGTTGAGTATAAAAGTCTGTATATGTTTTTCTGTTAAAAAAAAAAGTCTGTTGAGCAAATGAAAACATAATATATAATTTTCTGAGAAACCAAAAGGATGCCATTAGCAAACCAAAATGTTGAGGCCTTTCTGAATCTTAAACACCTCTTGTAAATGAGTCAGCAAAACAAGAAGTCCACCAGTTGGAGGTGAAGACTGCCATTGTTCCTGTAGAGCTCAAGCTCATGGTCAGTAGAGGTGAGAGCAGAAACACCCCTAAGGCAATAGTCAGAATGGGGACCCAGGGCCTGTAGAAGGTACATTTACCCACCATAGAGAGACAGGGCCATATCTCCATGCAAATCGTAACATAACTCATATGTACAGACCATACACTGAGATGACAAGCAACAGGCAATTCTCATTTTTAAGTACAACTCTTCTACCCTAGTGCTTAACCCACCAGAGGTCATCATGTATAATCATAGCTTGTATCTACCATGATGAGAGAAGAGGATCACAGAACAGAAAGGGAAGCAAACATACCCACAAAAGCCAACATTTGTAGGAACTAAAATCAAGACAAAAGAACAATTACTGAAAAAATAATCAGGAAAGGAAAATGAGTCAATAGACCAAATAAAAGCATTTTAAAATAAGAAAGTTTTTTATCCTCAGATAGATTAAATACACTATTATGTCATACACAGTCAGTGATGCAAAAGAATCAGTTAGAAATATTGATGTTTGAGACTTAGTCACACAAATGAAATACATACATTAAAGAAAATAGTTTGTAACGTGCATCATCTTTAGACTCTTTCAGAACATGGCAACAAAGTCAAAGATACTTGTGAGAGAGAAGTCAATAGATAAGAATAGAAATAGAAATTTTAACCTAGAAAATGTTTTAAAATTAAATAAAAGACTTTGGTCATCAAGCGATGAAAGTTGCCACTTGATAGTACAAAATAGTATTTACATAAAAAAGACCAATAACGAGGCATAGTGTGATGAAATTTTGAAAAATTGAGGGTAAGGAAAACATATGAAAACTTCCAAAAGAAAAGGAATGATGCTATTTCTTGCAAAAATACAATTAGGCAATAACTTCAAAATGTACACTGAAATTACTGAATGAAATACAATCTCATACCAGCAACATTAGCATTAAAATTTAAAAAAATTAAATATATAAGCAGTCAGAAAATTAATCACAGTCACACCATCTGTAAATAGGTAACTCAAAAATTTGAGAAAGCAAAATAAAAAGTACAACTGTGGGAAATACAAAATATAGCAGTAAAATTAAAAACAAAACATACATGGTTCAGTATTTATATCAGAAAAAAATAGACTTCAAGTGGATATTAAATAGGACAAAAAGGATTCTTTTCCATTTATAAATTTTACAATTCTCAATATTTTTGTCAGTCATGTACATTTCTGTACCTATATATATTTATACTACTCATCAAAATAAACATTGATAAAAATAAAGTCAAACTTTTTGCTATCTATAATCATAAAATGAAATATGATCATCGAATATTAAACAATTATTAATAATGAAAAAGAGGTAAATAGACCATGGATTTACTAGCAATTAAAAGCAAAAACATGTAACTTTGTATCCAACAAACGTAGAACATCAATTTTTTTCAAAGTTAGAATTATTATAACATATATTTTCCAAAAATAAATTAATAGCGAAACAACAATGACGACCATGAAAACATTCACAACTCAATGAATGGGAGTTGAAAGTGGTGGTTGTTATGGAGAAAGGAGTAGAGGGACGGGACGGTTACCTGGCAGGTTTCACGGCTACACTGCTACCTGCTTTTATCTTCCCAGGTTTAGCTGATTTAGCCATGGTTCTGCTTTGACGAGCTGTCACACTGATAGAAGTTCACACAAATTTGTGAATTCTCATAGTCACATGTACAATGTGGTGCTTCCCTGACAATATAATTCTACGCTAAAGGGTGGAAGGGTGAGTGAGTGGCAACTTGCTATTACAAAAATAAGTGTTCATTAGTGCAGAATATATCAATGTTTTGCCAATTATTTTACATTGTCTTTTTTAGAAAATAATAATATTTGAATGGCATGCTGGGATAAATGGGTCCCAGCTGTTCCTTTCCCTGCTTCCCTGTTTGGATGCTTAAAGACTAGGGAGCTCCACATCTTGGCATCCACACCCAACTCAAGGTTTTGCCGTCTTACACTGCTACATAAGTCATGCTTAGAATATTCAAGAGTAGGGCTTAAGCGCAGGAAGAATGGACACAATTCAAATAAATTTGGCAACCTAAGTAAAAGAAAATAGCATGGAAAATATATAGATATGGGGCGAATTTTTAAAAATCCATAATAATCTGTGTGTGTGTGTAACAAAGAAGAGAGAGAGACTACCCAATATATTTATGCTGTGCTTGTCCATTTACAAAGCATATATATGAGCAAATTGATAATTTCCCTTGGATAACCTAAAAGCTGTATGGGCTGTCACATTTTTTTAACTGATGTGTAACGTTCAACTCTTGTGATAATTGCTCTGCTTGTTTAAATGGTAATACAATGCTTGGAATATTAGCGCCAAAGCCCTTCAGGTTTCTTTATGTAGGAACACTATTGATAGTTGACTAAATTAATTTTCTCACTGGTTTTTATTTAAAAAAATTTGTGTAGGTTGTATTAAGTTTAATTAAATTTTGTTTTACAAGCATTTACTTTCACTATCATTCTACACAGTGAATTCCGAAATGACAAATACATTTGCTCATTGTAATTACAATATATGAACTGTTTGGCAGAAGTGCTTCTGGGCATGAACATCATTCTTTGGATGTAGAACACTTGGGAGCAATTTCATGTTATTTACAGAGACACATAAGCTTATAGACTGTTCCCTACACATGCACATGGACACACATACACACAGAGAAGTCACTTAGCTATTAGGAAATTGCATGCAGAAGCAACGTGGAGTACTAGAAAAATCTTGGGTTTGGGTTTGAAGTCAGGTAATTCTAGATTTCTAGTCTAGCGTGACCGTTTACTGGTTGTGTGCTCTAGCATCTGTTTCTTGTATTATAAAATGTAAAAAGGGTACCTACCTCATGGGGGTGCTATGGAGCATGAAAGTGGAATATAAATTTTCTTAGCAAAAAGCTTTATACTTGGTACTCAAGATATGGTACCTGATAATATTATATAATGCATATTCAATACTGGTACATAATATGCATTTAGTGCTTAATATATTCCAGACAGGCCAGGCGCGGTGGCTCAAGCCTGTAATCCCAGCACTTTGGGAGGCCGAGACGGGCGGATCATGAGGTCAGGAGATCAAGACCATCCTGGCTAACACGGTGAAACCCCATCTCTACTAAAAAATACAAAAATCTAGCCGGGCGAGGTGGCAGGCGCCTGTAGTCCCAGCTACTTGGGAGGCTGAGGCAGGAGAATGGCCTAAACCCGGGAGGCGGAGCTTGCAGTGAGCTGAGATCCGGCCACTGCACTCCAGCCTGGGCGACCGAGCGAGACTCCGTCTCAAAAAAAAAAAAAAAAAAAAAAAAAATATATATATATATATATATATTCCAGACATTTTTCCCCCATTAACTCTATAAAAACCTCATGAGTCGGATAATATAAAAATTTTCTCTCTTTTACAGATGAGGTTGCTGAGACCCAAACAGGTTAAGTGACTTGCCTAGTTACATAGTGACCAAAAAAAAAAAAAAAAAAAAAAAATGCTGGATGATCATGAATAGTCTTATCCCTAATTTTCCTCCTGAAGAAAACCTCATTCTGTTTTCTAACCGAAGGCAATTGGGCTAAAATGCTGACATCACCTCCAGGACTGTTATGAGAGCCTACAAGGTCTTTCTCTTAGGTCATTGGCTGATTGGCTGCCGAGGATTGGCTGCCATCCCAGAGGGAGACTCCACTGGGATGATGGAGCCCCTGTCTCTCTGAAGGCCAAATGGAGCTGAGCCTCCTCACCCACAATCTCTTTCACTGGACTGAAATGTGAGTAGAAAACAAACTTGCTGTTTATCTATGAAAACCTTATGATGTCTTCTCACAACATTCAGTGTCACCGATGTTGCCTAAAGTTAACGTAAGAGTCTGTTCACCGCCTCTTCTAAGAACAACCCCTGATGAAATTATTGTAGACAAAATGTCTTGTTACCAGGGGCCTTCTTTTTTACTCTTTCCAGACTTGGTATCCCAAATGTTCTTGTGTTGGCTCTAGTGTGACTGATGCTTCCAAATTTAGGTGCCCCCATACAAAAGAAGTAACCAGATATACTGGCAAGAGCCGTTTATATGATGCCCCTCCCTCCAAAACCTATTCCTCTTTTAAATAAACACCTTCTCCTTCTCTTTAAAAAATCACTCTGTAACTCCTGGCTTAAATTACGACTTCTAGAAAACCATACTAAAATGGTCACTAGTTCCTCTCATCTATCCAATGTCTTTTGAAAAATAATTCTATACATCATGACTTGTTTTTTACAGAATAGTTTGAAAACTCCCTCTTTCTTCTTACCATAAAGATGCTGTGTTCACCATCCAACATACCAATCTCTCAATTACTTGAATTTTTTCAATTTCAGAGGCCTTCAACTGCTTCACTAATTAAATCTCAAATTCAAGTATCTTACTCTCTCCTACTACCTCATATCATTGGTAAGTATTTTGATCCATTCCTTCCGCTATGTTGTTTTCTAGGCCTCCTTCATGTCTCATCCACACCTCAAGTTTTATGAACTTTAGGTGAAAATGATTCTCAGTGCTGACACATATAGTGGAAAAAAATATATATATATTGGCAGAAACCCCACCTGTAGAGATTCTGATTCATTGATATGACATGAGTTCTGAGAATCTATCAATTTAAGAATGTTTTTTTCTTTGTTTCAAATATGCAGCTACTGGTTAGACCCAATGTTCCGTTTTCCATATTCTTTTTCTGCGTGTGTGGAGGACGACAGAGTCTCCCTCTGTCGCCCAGGCTGGAGTGCAGTAGCATGATCTCAGCTCACTGCAACCTCTGCCTCTCAGGTTGAAGCAATTCTCATGCCTCAGCCTCTGGAGTAGCTGGGATTACAGGTGCGTGCCACCACGCCCAGCTAATTTTTGTATTTTTAAGTAGAGACGGGTTTTCACCATGTTGTTCAAGCTGGTCTCGAACTCTTGACCTCAAGTGATCCACTTGCCTTGGCCTCCAAAAGTGCTGGGATTACATGTGTGAGCCACCACACCCAGCTTCCATATTCTTTCAATGAGTAGAAAGAATATTCAGCTCAGCTTAGGCTCCATGGCTCACCATTTTACCACTTCTGTCAATACTTTTAACTCCCCCACTTTGGCCATACGTTTTCTTGTCTGGAAATACTCCAACCAGGATTATCTCATGATCCTCAGCTTCCTGACCAGCACCTGGGCTTGAGTGCTTCTGTAGCAAACTGAATGACCAGGAACATCACGCATGCCCATTGCATGGCCTGGCCTTCAACCACAGTTGGACCCTCACTTTCACATTCCACTTCTGTGCTACAGGTCCAGCCCTGATTTGTCCAGGGCTTCCCCACTGTATCTTTTGCCTCCTAGCCTCTTACTCTCAACACCAAGAAGAACATTCTTTCCTCTTGACCATGGTATGTAATCTGGGAAGGGAGAAAATGGATGTATACTCATTTTTCTATGTAGAACTAGAAACCCTCAAATAGTTTCAATATTGTTGCATACATTTTGTTTTACTTTGGCTTGTTTTTTTCTGAGGGCATTGCCAAAAATCACAAACACTATTGGGTATATGAATTTTTAAAGATAATTCTCAGACGTTTATTCCACCAAAAACGAAAACAAAAATTGCTAGAACATGGAACAAAAGCTCTGGTTATAAAACACTTTCCAATTTGCTCAAGGTGATTATTGTTAGTCATCAGGTCCAAGTGTTCCATCAGGTGCCCCATTACAATTTCTGGCATCTTTAAATCAAAGTCCTAGGTCACACAAATCATAAATGTTAGGTGGCAATGAAGAGGCTTCTTGTGCCATGATCACTAAAAGTGTGTAAGTAATCTGTCTGAACTCTCAAGCAAACACCTAGGAAATTGTCTCTCCAGAACTACCATTCTGCTCAGTCTATTCTGAAATGATGAATACATTTGCTCATTGCAATATATGATCTGTTTGGCAGAAGTGTTTCTGGGTGTGAATGTCACTCTTTGGATGCAGAACGCTGGGGAGCAATATTTTACTATAAATAGAGATGTAAGCATATAGACTGTTTCCCACGTGTGCCTGTGATCACCTAGGATCATCTTCCTATGTTAAAGGTGACAGTACCTGCATTAAAGACCTTCACTAGGAAAACAGAAAAGCTGAGAATTAACCATTGGGCTTTACAGGGAGTGATTTTTCAGGATTTTTTTTTTTTTTTTTTAAGGCTCAGGTAGATTTAGAAATCCTGCCATCTCAGTATCTATTGAAATTCAGCTTAATTGTACTTGAACATCTCCTAGTGAAATCTTCCTCAGTATTTGAAAATGTCCTGGATGGTTGCCATCTAGATATGTAGGTTACTTTCTGGGGGCATAATAGGGCTTTTCTGAAACTAATGATTTGCCCCAGAGGATAAGGTCCTTTGGCTAAGGCTTACATTTTCAACATTATAGGAGAAAGGAAATTACTGTTTTACATGGTGGCTATATTAACGTTTCATGAAGAAGATTAAAAGTATTTTTTCTTTTAAGTCCAAAGGCAGAGAAAAGAAACTACCTGTCTGCCAGTGAGACCAAAATGTTTTAGATATGCTTCCAGGAGGATGGACAGATTGAGACAAAAATAAGACTAATACTAGGGAATAATGGATAATACAATTGCAAAGGTACTATCAAAGCAAAATCAGATTATATATATACACACACACACATACACACACACATATATTTTATATAAATATTTAATATTTATATCAGGCCAGGCGTGGTGGCTCACGCCTGTAATCTCAGCACTTTGCGAGGCCCAGGTGGAAAGGTCACGAGGTCAGGAGTTCGAGTCCAGCCTGACCAACATGGTGAAACCCCGTCACTACTAAAAACACAAAAATTAGCTGGGTGTGGTGGTGTGTGCCTGTAATCCCAGCTACTTAGGGGGCTGAGGCAGGAGAATCGCTTGAACCCGGGAGGCAGAGAATGCAGTGAGCTGAGATTACGCCACTGCACTCCAGCCTGGGTGACAGAGCGAGACTCCATCTCAAAAAAAAAAATAAATAAATAAATCAAACACATATGTATATAAATATTTATATGTTTATATAGATGTTATACATATATAAATATTAAGGCAGGGTCTCTCAATGTTGGCACTGATGACATTTTTTGCCATGCGTTTTGTATGTGTTGCTGTAGGGAGCTGTTCTCTATGTTGTAGATGCTTAGCAGTACCACTGGCCTCTATCCATTAGATACCTATAGCACCTGCACTCCCAAGCGTGATTATTAAAATTGTTTTCAGACACTACCATATGTCTCCGGGGAGACGAGGAGCCAAAACACCTCTCCGGTTTTTAACTGGACTAAGGAGTAAGAAATGTATGTTAGCCAGTGAGAAACAAACGAAGCCTTATGAACAAGAAAAACAGCTTTTTAAAAAATACGGTGGTGACATTTTCCTGGATATATTGCAAGTGAGAAGGATCAGCAGAGTGGTTCAGGTGTTGAACTGCAATAAGGCATAACATTTGAACTAAATGATGGCAGTTGGGAGAAAAGGAAAAGATGTTAGCGAGAAGGAAAGAGTTAGGGAAAACAGATTCAGCAGCGTGATGACTGGACCTGAGGAGCGATGAAGAAGGACGTAGCTTCTGTGACTTAGGCACTGCGTTGAATATTATGTCATTCTTGCTCTCTTTGTTTTTGGAGGCAGATTTTATTGTGATTTCTTTCCTTCCACCTCTATGCAAGAGCAAGCTGGATGTTTGTCCTTTGTGTGAAGGCAGAGCAAAAATGTGCAATGAGCTGATGGTGATTTGGAATTAGAGCGAAGTAAAATATGTAGAATAACTTTTAGGAAGTATATTACACACAGAGGCACTTGCTGAAGTGATGTGACCGCTATGGAGAGAAAGGTGGAAAATCAGGGAACATATCAAATGTAATAGGTAAAGGCCTCCAGGTAGAGAGGAAGAAATGAGAGAAGAAAAAGAAATGTCAAGAGGATAAACAAAGACTTTGATTCAAGGGCAAAAGGAGAAAAGTTTCTAGTAGGGGTAAAATCAACTTGAATACTTCAGGGAGTTAAAGACCGTGAGAGCTGTAGGGGACCAAAAGATGTAGGGGTCCAAAAAATGAAAGTTCATGTCATTAATGGAATGATGCTGAGGACAGATATGAGACAGATGCGAGTTATGGGGTAATGGGTGATAACATGGAGGTGTAAGATGATTACTGTCAATATTTTGCCAGAATAAGAAAGATAAAGATGTTGAATGTTATCCTGAGAAGAAAGAAAGATCGATCAGGTATCCATTTTAATGAGGTGAGAGAGATCCCTGTGTATATGAGGAGTAAGTAACGAAAAAAAAGTTTGAAAACATCACAGATAAGCTCGACATATGATACATCTTGATTAGAATATGAACAGCTCCCTGTGTTTGTGTAAACACACATCAATGAACTACTTTCTGTTTCAATGGCTTTGAGCTATGCTGAGCCTTTTAAACCAACAAAACAAATATTGACACAATTGGATACTGCATCTATTTATGCCAAAAAGAAAGCTCAAACTTCACAAAGTTTGCCATTTTCTAACAAGTAAAAATAGACCTACAAAAGGAAATAAATAAACCAGGTTCTCAGTCAAAATCGTGAACAGAAGCACACCCACAAGAATCAACAATACTGCTGTATTTATAGACAGTGTTCCTGGTATGGAGAAACAGGTGGCAGATTTTTAGTAAACTTTATACCTTGGCCATTTGTTTTTCCTCAGACTTTTGCCATATTTTTTGTGAGAAGACTTCAGTTTTCTCAGTCAAGACTATTAACCATAGGGGCTGCAACATGGAAGTTGTGTGGGCTATGTTTACTCAGTTTGTTTTAGAAATGCAAAATAATGCAAAGAGCCCATTTACTACATTTGCCTAACACATTGTTAATAATTATTGAGAGTGGCTTTGGGTTCTGATAGAGAACGTAGGGGAGAGAACTAAAGTCTACATCAACCTACAAAGTCAGAATTTGGAGCTACCTCTAAGGATGAAATTTTTACAAGAAATTAGGATAGAAAGGCAAGGGCAAAGTCCTGATTATTTTCTTACTTATGTTCTTTCCTGAGGTAATGAGTGACAGTAAAATGTTCTCATTCAGAAAGAGACAATCGTTTTGCAATTTCAGAGGCGGCTTTGGGAATTCAGCGAAGGCTGGATTGGAGTGGCTCAGGATTTCGGCAGGGGTCCTTTGTTTACGACTTCTTTCCCGGAATTAAAGTACACATGTATATGACCGAGACATGACTGACATGCATGGTGATGCCTATATAACAAGCCGGCATTTAATTTGTCTGCCTTGATCATGCTTTCATTACTTCTGTAGTTAGGCAGCATCACGTAATAGAATCAGACAAGTCTGCTTCAGATTAAACTTCAGCCCAATCATTAACCATGTGACTTTGGATAAATTCTATAATCTCCTTCCCACATTTCCTTCTTCTTTCTCTTCCTTTCTTCCATATTTGAAAATTCTATTCTAGTGTATTTATTTTATAATATTTATTTTAACTATTTAGGCATGTATATATCTTAAAGAATTAATTCTATAAAGATTAGTGTAAAAACTAGCAGACTCCCACTTTTGTCACCCCAGTTCCTATTTCCCAAAGCAATACTTTTTCTTTTTGATTATTCTGATGTTTGTTTCTAAATATTTTTCTACTATTATTCTTTTTATTCAAAAACTATTTTCTATTGGCATCCTCCATGAAATATGAAGACTTAGATTTATGTATATCAATAATCTACCTCTACCCACCCCTACACACACACATACCCCCCGCTACCTGTCAATCTTCCACAATCCCCATTATGTCAATAGATTTAAATTGTAACTAAATGAAAATGCAGTGTTAACACTTCTATGATTAAGTCACTGCAGCTATTCACAGTTGAGGCACATATACCCTGTTGACATTTTCTTTCTCATTTAATTGGTTTGGTTTTGCAGAAGTTAAGGTTTGTTGTTGTGTATTTTTTATCTGCCTAATTTTCTAGATAAACTTCTAATTAGCTCAACTCTCAGCCATCTCTCATTTACATAATTCTCGTGTATGTTCAGTCATAACTTCAAGCTTCTGACCTGCTCTAGTTTTGACAGAAAGTCTTTTACATACAACGCATGGGCATCATCCTAGATAAGACATATTCCAACAGAAACAGAATGGGAGCCACATATTAAGCTTAAAGTTCTAGTTACCACATTTAAAATTTAATTTCAGGCTGGGTGTGATGGCTCACGTCTGTAATCCTAGCACTTAGGGAGGCCAAGGCAGGAGGATCCCTTGAGCCCCGGAGTTCGAGACCAGCCTGGGCAATATAGGTAGACCATATCTCTCTAATAATAATAATAATAATAATAATTTCATTAATATATTCTATTTAAACCAATATGTGCAAAATCTTTCAACCTGTAATCAATATAAGAGTTTGAGATAGTATGTAGATAGATAGATAGATAGATAGATAGATAGATAGATAGATAGATAGATATAGATAGACACAGACATACTTTGATGCACTAACTTTTGAAATCCATGGCATGTTTTATACTAAGAGGAAGGGTCAGCAACTTGTGTGTCAAAGCTGCTTGTCACTTGATTTTGCAACTACACTTTTACTAGGATACAGCCACTAGCATTTCTTACTGTCAACGGCTGTTTTGTGTTGCTATGACAGAGTTGTCTGACCCATAAAACCTAAAATATTTACTATCTGGACTATTACAGAAAAAGTTTGCTGACCCTGATTGGAACACATCTTAGTTTGGACTAAACACATTTCGAGTGCCCAACAGCTATGAGTGCTGGCATATTGAACATCTCTTCTACGTAAATTTGGAAATTTTGTTTTCCTCTCTGTTGATGTATAGCCCTATATTCTACTTTCTTTCTTCCTTTTGTTTTTCTCTCATGTTTTGGCAGAGACTATCCTTTGGAATATATCTGGGAAAAGATAATGGGAAGTAAAACTGTATAGACCTTTATGTGTTGATTGTGCCCTCAAAATAAATCAGTATACTGGATAGGTATAGAATTCCAGATTGGAAGCCACTGTTCCAAGCTTAAATGTAAGCTTCATTGACTTTCAGGAGTGAGGATTGTTTTTGAAAATCTGAGAATCTTTTCTATTCTCTGATCCTTTGGATAAGACTGTGTGTGTGTATGTGTATGTGTGTGTGTGTGTGTGTGTGTGTGTGTGTGTGTGTGTGTGTTTCAGGTAGAGATTCTCTAAGAATCTTCTTTTTTTCAGAGTATGCAGAGTTTTCACAATGTTGAACTAGATTTTCTATTTGGAAATATTTATTAGAATTCCCTCTTTTAGTGTCACTACCTTGAGCTATATTCAAGAGTTCCTTCACCTCTCCTAAGTACCTGCTTGAATTTGGACTCCCTGGCCTGCCCTGTCCTTCCTTCCTTCCTTCTTTCCTTCCTTCCTTCCTCCCGAGTTGCTCCTGTTCTTTTTTCATTGCTAAGACAAGAATACTCTGTGGTTTGTTAAGTTCCATACATCTGTCTGATTTGCAGCTTAAAAATAAATTAGAGCTGCTGTCTCTTCTTTTATTTAATTGTATATTTATGCCTGTAAACAAATCTTTAAATTAATTCTCATGAAATTTTTGGGTAGATTATATGTGTTTAATTTACCAATGTAATAGATAAATTTTTAATTGCCTTCTAAACCCTTGTTTTCTCATCTTTAAAGTGGGAATAATAATACCTTACACAGTTAGGAAGATTAAAAACAAGATTTGCTTGGAATGATATCCGTGACCCAGAAACTCCAAAAGTGAACAACTAGGTTAAACTTCTTAAGGACAAGAGAGTAGAAACAAAATCAGATAATATCAAAAGAGAAAGAAGCATTATAGACTATTACACTTACCTTTCTCTTTTAAAATTTAACTACAAATTCAATTGTAATCTTCTTGGACTTGCTCATCTCAGTCCTTCAGAAGACTGTTCATGGCACTATGCTCTTACTGGTTTATACCATGTCATATAGGTAGAACTCAGGCCAATTATGAAAGAAAAGTTAAAAAAAAAGTTTGATGAAGCTGGGAATTTAAAAAATAACCGAATTATTTAAATGAGACCTGTATTCTTCTATTTGCATAGTATTCAATATTTATCTTGTGTCAACATGTCTAATACCAAGTTTCTTCAATCATTGTTAATTCTCGATTTTTTCAGGTGCCGGAGTTGGGACAGGGTCAATGATGCAAGATTATGCTAGTTGGCGAAGTTCTCCAGTGTCTAAAATAATGGCTCAAAGTCTAAAATAAGTATAGAGCTAGAAAAGGGGACATGAAGTGTGATTATAAACTGCACTGGAAAGATGAAGAAACCATCTGCCCTTGGAAAGACCAACAAGAAGTGCTGAGCAGTCAAGAAAATACAGAGAAGAAATTGAGGTTATAGCAAAGAGGGCAGAAACAGAATACAGATACTGATGTCTTGCAGCTGGATTCAAGACAAATTTCACAAGTTCTTTAAGCCTGTCATGGATTGTGCTGCCTTGTTAACAGAGGACATTCCATGGGAGTTTGCCTCCCCTCCCACTTCCATATTATTCACTGAGAAAAAATCTAAATAGTACTGCATTTACTCATCTGTTCTGAATCCGGTCACATGCCTTCTTCAAATGTTATTGCCAGTCCTGCTCCTTCAGACTGGACCCATTTCAGCAGGTATTTACTAAGTCTTCCCTAAATGGTCTTTCTTTACTACAAACTATCAGGTTAACTTTCAAACACCTCTTTGCAAGTATTGCCTAAATAAATCCCCAAGGAACAACACATGGACTATCAAAGAAAGTTTTAACTCATTCTCATACAGGCTTTCTCAGCATTTTCATAATGAAGTTATCATTTCAACATTTGAAACAAATAAACAAAACTTCACAGATCTCAAATATGAATGGATGACTTTCAGAGTATAACATATTTTATTGCAATGGTTAAGAATAAGGCTCTAGATATTTATAGCCGGGCTTCATGTCCCACTCCACTATTTCCTAGGAATATGTCCACTGGCAAGCTGCTCAGTTTCTCTGTACCTTGGTGTCTTAGTTCATTTCCTGACATTATAAAGGAATACCACAGACTGGGTAATTTATAAGAAAAAGTAACTCATTTGGCTCATGGTCCTGGAGGCTGGAAAGCTCAAGAGCGCAGCCCTGGCATCTGACAAGGGCACGTGGAATGCACGGCATGGCAAGAGCAAGCATGCACAACAGGGAGGTGGGCAGAATAAGCAAGAAAAAAAGGGGAGGGGGCAAATTCATTCATTTTATCAGAAATCCACTCCTGTGATAACTAACCCACTCTTGTAATAACAGCATTAATACATTCACAAGAGCAGAACCCTCACAATGTAATCACCTCTTAAAGACCCCACTTCAGAACACAGTTACTGGCAATTAAACTTCAACATGAGCCTTGGAAAAGACATTCAAACCATAACGCTCAGTCTTCTAATCTCTAAATACAGCAGAAGCTAGTTTATAAGGTTAAGAATTTCAGTAAAATACAAGAAACAATTTTTAAGGTTCCTGACTCATTGTATGTGATTAGTAAATGTTAGCTATTGTTTAGATTGAAAAGACGTGCATTGACAAAAAGGCAGCGTGAATTTGTATATTTACCACAGATATGTCTGCATATATTGTAAAAAAGGAAATAATGGCTTAAAAAGGTGGGAGATATTTATTCGGTGTGTAGATGATATTTGGGGTACATTTGAATTCGTAAGTAGGTTTAAATAGTTCTTTGGTCAATTGGGCTCTAGAAACCATGGGTCTAGCATGATTCAATTCGAGACCATTTAATTTGCTAATTATATCACTTATGAAATTAGTGTTTTAAAATAATTTTGGCATCCTGAAACCCTTTAAAAAATCTGATAAAATGTTTGGCTGTCTTCCCACCATTGAAATGCATGAAACAGAGTATATAAAACATTATGTATTCTGGGACTTTCATTAAAATAAGTTAATAGAGATGTAAAACCTGAAAAATGTCTGGAACGTAGTCATTGCATTAAATGCTACACATAATTATTTTACTAATAGAAAAGAATACATCCCCAGACATTTTAAGTAATAAAACAGAAACTCAAGTTTGGCATTTAATGAAACTAGGTATTCCATGTGGGAAGAATCTGGCCAGGTATGGTGGCTCATGCCTGTAATCCCAGCACTTTGGGAGGCTGAGGTGGGCAGATCACAAGGTCAAGAGATCGAGACCATCCTGGCCAACATGATGAAACCTTGTCTCTACTAAAAATATAAAAATTAGCTGGGCGCGGTGGCACGTACCTGTAGTCCCAGCTACTTGGGAGGCTGAGGCAGCAGAACCACTTGAACCTGGGAGGTGGAGGTTGCAGTGAGCTGAGATTGTGCTGTTGCACTCCAGCCTGGCAACAGAGTGAGGTTTTATCTAAATAAATAAATAATAAAAAGAAGAAGAAGAATCTACTAAATCTACCTCCACATCTACCGAGCATTAAATGAAAGAGTAGAGTGGAGAGACACATGCAATGACACCTGTTGCTGAAGAGCTCGAATACATAGAGAGACTAAGCACAGTTCACCAGAGTAGGCAGCTCGCCTTAAAGCTACATGTTCAAAGTTCCTGTTCAGTACAGTGACCATGAGATGTTTGCTCCAATAGTCCAAATTTTTTTCCAACCCCATTGTACATGGTGAGGTAACAAAGGAGATAGACCTGAATGAAAATACACAGAGAAGCTATTTTAGCAGAAATCAACCTGCCAGTTAAAATTTTTTTAAAAAATGTAGAAGAGAGATTACCATTCTGAGTAACCATATAGTTGTGGATCTCTATTGACTAGGAAGAAGAAAAGGCCAAATCATTGTGGACCTGAGAATTGCATATCTGTGGAGCTTGTATTGGGTCATTCTTGCACTACCATAAATAAATAGCTGAGACTGGGTAATTTATAAAGAAAAGAAGTGTAATAAACTCATGGTTCTGGAGGTCGTATAGGAAACATGGTGCCAGCATCTTCTTGCCTCTTGGGAGGCCTCAGGAAGCTTGCAGCCTTTGCAGAAGGTGAAGAGGAACAGGCACATCAAATGGAGAAAGTAGGAACAAGAGAAAGAATGGCGGGGGTCATGGAGGGGCACACTTTACAACCAGATCTTGTGAGAACTCACTCATCACTAAGAGGATGAGTTAGGCCTTTCATCAAAGATGTGTCCTCATGATCCAAACACCTTCCACCAGGTCCCACCTCCAGCACTGGGGGTTACAATTCAGCATGGGATTTGGGCTGGAGCAAATATCCAAACCATATCAGAGATTCACTGTGATCTAGAAAAAAGAAACAACATCCTTCTGGCTTAGGATGCTTCTCTTCTCCATTCCTAAGAACCTGCTGCAACTAATTGATCCAAGAAAAATACATTTTATTCAAAGATAAGTACTACTAAAGTAATTCAGCAATACAATGTACAAAGATACTAGGAAAAATACTAAAAGTAGGCTGAACATGTTGGCTCATGTGTGTAATTCTAGCAGTATAGAAGGCCGAGGCAGTAGGACTGTTTGAGGCCAGGAGTTTGAGACCAGCTGGGGCAACATAGAGAGACCCCATTTCTAAAACTGAAAACTAAAATACTAGCCAGGCAAGGTCACACATGTCTGTAGTGCTTATCTGGGAGGCTGAAATGGGAGGATCACTTGAGTCCAGGAATTTGAGATTACAGTGAAATATGATCCTATCACTGCACACTAGCCTGAGTGAGAGAGAGGCCCTGTCTTTAAAAATAAAGAAATGAAAAAATGAATAAATAAAATACTAAAAGTAAACAGGTGGTGAGAACCAATACAATGAATTGCAGAGAAGAATACGCAGTGGGAAAAAAAAATCACCACAAAGCAGATAAAAGTGGTGACCACAAATAAACTCAAAGAAATCAATAATACAATGAGATAGAATCAGAGGCATTCAAATTTTTGAAGTATGTTACAAAAATAACAGCAAGAAATGATTCAGAAAATAACATATCAGTTAAAAAGTGAAAGATAAAAATAAAACACCACAGAAATTCTATGAGGTAGCATAAAGAAAAAGAAATCACTACTAAAATCAGGGAAATGGGGAATAGAATGGAGATTGAATAAGTAGGAAGAAATAAACAATTAAAAATGAATTAGGAGAATTAAAAAAGAATACATTTTCAATAGGAAAGAAAATAGAGATACAATATTTACATAATTATTGTCCTCTGGCAACAAAAGAGTCTAATTTGAAAAAAAACTAAATCAAAAATATAACTCCAGAAAATTTTCCAAGATATAAAGATGACTTAAACCTATGGATTAAAAGGTAACACCATTCTCCTAAAGAAATAAATACAAAAATGATCATTAACATAACCTGAAAAATCAATAGATTCTTACAAACTACTGGGGGGTGTTGAAGTCATAAATCCTAGCACCATCTGACTGTGTAAGGCCTTTGTAAAGGTAGTTCAGTTAAAACGAGGCCGTTAGGGTGGGTCCCAATCCAATCTCCCTGGTGTTCTTATAGGAAGAGGAAATTGTACACACCCAAGAGCCATGAGGGATTTGTGTACACAGAGGAAAGACCAAGCAATAAGGAGGTAAGAGGGTGGCCATCTGCAAATCTTCCTATTTAGGGAGCTCTCATTGGAAACAAACCCTGTCAACCCCTTAACGTTGAACTTCCAGCTCCAGAACTGTGAGAAAATACATTTCCATTGTTCAAGACACTCAGTCTGTGGTATTTTGTATGGCAGTCATAGCTAACTAATATAGAAGGACATAAGGCAAAATAAAGTATCACACTATAGGTAAAACAAAAAGAAACGTAAAAACTTGAGGCGGGTTTTAGACTTCTACAGTAAAATTTGAATTTAGAGGATATTTCCATAATGCCTTTAAAGTCCTTTTGTCCAGAGTGATTCAATAATTTTACAGCCAATCAAACTTCCACAACTCCAATGCTACAATTGAATACTTAATGAATATGTGAGAATTTGCAAGGTACATTTTGCATGAGCCCTTTATTAAAAAAATGATAAAACATGATTTAACAGAAACACTACATGTCTAACAGTGAAATCTCACTGTGAGAAATAAATTGGTGGAAATTTATGATCAAATCTAAACATTTTTGTGAGATTTATTATTGCAGAACAAAATGAATATATTATAAACTACATTGATGTAGAAATAATATGACTAATAATAGGTAGGAAAGAAAAGAAGTTGGAATGCTGGGCATATTATAAAGTACAACGGCTTTCTCAATTTTAGTAGCAGTGGTGTCAAAATATAATTTATAAAATATAAACCAAAGTTTAGAGATAGTGAGGTAAAATGTCAAAAACTAAAAACAAAAAATAATCAACTAAAATTCATTGTGAAGGTGAGAGGAGGAGGAAGGGGAAGTGTAGAAAATTATAAAGTAAGTTGATCTAGTTCTTGTTCAGATAAGAAAATTAAGGGTTACTTTCTAAGGTAGAAGAGGAGTAGGTATATTATATAAAGCTGTGGTTACAATAGTAATGGTGGCCGGGCATGGTGGCTCATGCCTGTAATCTCAGCACTTTGGGAGATCAAGGCAGGTAAATCACAAGGTTAGGAGTTTGAGACCAACCTGGCCAATGTGGTGAAACCTTTTCTCTACTAAAAGTAGAAAACAATTAGCTGGGTGTGGTGGTGCAAGCCTATAAGCCCAGCTACTCAGGAGGCTGGGACAGGAGAATTGCTTGAACCCAGAGGCAGAGGTTGTAGTGAGCCGAGATTGCACCACAGCATCCCAGCCTGGGCAACAGAGTGACACTCTGTCTCAAAAAAAAAAAAAAAAAAAAAAAAAAAAAAAAAAAAAAAAAAAAAAAAAAAAAAAAAGTAATGGTTAGAGAAGCTTAAACTACAAGTATAAATTATGAAAAATATATATTTACCCAAATGAAAAAGAAAACAGAAGATACACAGAAAAATAAGAAATAAAAGTAGCAAAATAACAGAGGCCAACAGGCACATAAAATATTAAATATGATGGTTATACATCTTTTTCTATAAAGGAACAGAAATTTTTTTTTTTTTTTTTTTTTGAGATGGAGTCTCACTGTCGCCCAGCCTAGAGTGCAGTGGCACAATCTCAGCTCACTGCAACCTCTGCCTCCCGGGTTCAGCTGATTCTCTAGCCTCTCAGCCTCCTGAGTATTTGGGAATACAGGCATGCGCCACCATACCTGGCTAATTTTTGTATTTTTAGTAGAGACTGGGTTTCACCATGTTGGTCAGGCTGACCTTGAACTCTGGACCTCAAGTGATCCGACCGCATTGGCCTCCCAAAGTGCTGGAATTACAGGCATGAGCCACTGTGCCTGGCCAAGAGTAAATATTTTAAAAGTTGAAGATCATATGGTCTCACTTGCGTATATTCAAGTCTTCCATCTTATCATAAAGGAAGCCATAGCAATGCATAAATGGAAGGGTGTGAGCATATTTGATATGGGGGCTATAGTTTTTTGACCCTTGATTTAATAGTGTGACTGGATTGGTTCATGAAGTAAAACACAGTTGAACACTGTATATAAGAGAAACTATAAAAAGGATATTTTTTACTTGTTTTTTGGGGGTGTTTTCTGTTTTTTTTTTCTTTGATTTTCTTTTAAATGTTTATGATAGAGGAAAGAGCAAAGGCATGCTAATAATATATATAATAAAGCAAAAATATTGCATTTGTATAACATTTGATTGAATTTAGGGCAAAAAGAAAATGTTAAAGAATAAAAATGTGTTTAATTTATAATGACTATTAACGGGTTATAAATGTCTCTATATCAAATAGCATATCATCCAAATCCACTAACTAAAAGTAGAGAAACAAAAAGGGACACCGAGTTCCAGTAGAATTAGTAAATATTGGTCTGTTTTTCAGTATATGACAGATGAACTCAGAAAACATATACAGATTACATAAATAAAATGCTGTCAGTAAATTGAAAATTTATAATATTTTATACTTCCTGCAAGTTAATAAATTGAACTGCCACAGTTTCCCAAATACTGGCAGAAGATACCCTTCTCCTACATCAGAGACAACATAAACATTAGCATATTGCAATAGTTCTTCTTGATCATCACAAAGCTCAATAAGACATAAATACAAAATCATTCACATATATATACAAGTAAAAGTGTGAAAAACAAGTCTTAAAAGCAGCAAGAGAAAAAATACTCATCCAATAGAGAAAAGTTCTAAAACAATTAAGAGCTTACTTCTCATCTGTAACGGAAGTTGCAAAGCAGTGGAATGACATATGCAGAGTTTCGATGCACAGGGTGTTAGCTGTCAATTAAGAATTTTACTTGATTGACAAAACCAGTCTTCAAAAAATTAAATTATGCTAGCAAAAAAAAAAAAAAAAAAAAAAGAATTATGCTAGCAAAACTGACTTACAAGAAAAAATAAAGTTATTCACACAGACAAAAAATAGCACCACATGGTAACTCAAATGTTAAAAAAATCATAAAAATGTTATTTACATGTGATTATGTGAAAAATCACATATTTTCTCATTTCTTCTTCTAATATCTTTAAAATACATAAAATTGTATAAAGCAATATTTATAACAGTATTTTTAAATAATGGTTTTTAGGTAGTGATATATATGATAGGAAACATTTGAATATCACAATATATAACATATTTATGTATATATTATATATGTATTTATAAAGAGAAGGTAGAAAAACAGGGTAGGTAGTAAAGATTTTATTTTATATTTTAATGGAATTACATTAGACTTAAAACAACTCAAAAACCAGTAAAATTTTCAAAAAATGAAGAGAGATATATATATCACAAAGGAAGAAATAAAGTAGAGAAATGTAGGAACAATAAACACAGAAGATATATACACAATACATAGCAAAATATGAAATGTAAATCCAAAGGAAAGTTAACTAAGAACCAATCAAACATTAGGTGATATTTGACTGGGTGAAGCAACATTTGATTATATATTGCCTAGAAGCAAAAGAAGTTAGGTTCAAATAAACAAAGACGTTTTTATTTTAAAAGTATAAAACAATATATACTATAGAAACATAAATCGTAACAGAAATAAAGGAGTTAGATTAATGCGAGATAAAATAGACTTAAAAAAAGAAGTATCACTATGGGCAAAGAGGAACTTTCCAAAAAGAAAAAAAAGAGCAATATATAAGGAAGACATAGCAAGCATAAATGCCCCTATAACAGAGCAGACCCAAAATATTTGAAACGATAATGGAAATGACTGAAAGAAGAAAGAGACAATTCAGGAGTAATAATTAAGGATTTCAGTACATTATTATTAATAATTAACAGAATAAGACAGAAAAATAAGACTATAGCCTTGAAAAACACAGTCAACATGACATAACATATATAGAATGCTCATCCCAATTAATGCAGAATATACATTATTTTCTTTTTTTTTTTTTTTTTTTTTTGAGACGGAGTCTCGCTCTGTGGCCCAGGCTGGAGTGCAGTGGCCGGATCTCAGCTCACTGCAAGCTCCGCCTCCCAGGTTTACGCCATTCTCCTGCCTCAGCCTCCCGAGTAGCTGGGACTACAGGCGCCCGCCACCTCGCCCGGCTAGTTTTTTGTATTTTTTAGTAGAGACGGGGTTTCACCGTGTTAGCCAGGATGGTCTCGATCTCCTGACCTCGTGATCCGCCCGCCTCGGCCTCCCAAAGTGCTGGGATTACAGGCTTGAGCCACCGCGCCCGGCCTGAATATACATTATTTTCAAACATACTTGGAACGCTTTCTAGTGCAAATCACACAATAGACCACACACAAAATACTAAAATTAAAAATATTGAAGTCATACAAATTGTGCTTTCTGACCACAACAGACTGAAATTGCATATCAACTACAAAAAGAAATACGAGGATGTCCTAGCCAGAGCAATTAGAGAAGAGAAATAAGATAAGGGCTTCCAAATTTGAAAGGAAAATTCAAATTACCCTTGTTGGCAGATAACGTGATCTTATATTTAGAAAAACTTAAAGACTACACCAAAAACTGTGAGAACTGATAAATGAATTCAGTAAAATTGCAGGATACAAAATCTACCTACAAAAAAAGAGTAATGTGTCTATATGCTAACAGTGGTCAATCTGCAAAAGAAATCAAGAAAGCAATCTTATTTATAACAACTAATGAAATAAAATAAGACTTAGGAATAAATTCAACTAAAGTGAAAGGTCTCTACAATGAAAACTAGAAAACACTGGTGAAAGCAATGGAAGAAAATACAAAAGAATGGAAAAATATGCTTAAGGGTCAGAAAAATTAATATTGTTAAAATGTCTGTACTACCAAAATGATCTAAAGATTCCATGCAATCCCTATCAAAATACCAATGACATTACTTACATATTTTTTAATACTAAAATTTGTAGAGAATCACACACACATACACACACACACACACACACACACACAAATAATCAATACAATCCTAAGGGGAATGGGGGTAGGGAACTGGAGACCTCATATGTACCTTTCTTTTATCCTCTCTTACTCTTTCTCTTTGTGATTATGTAATTTTTCTCTAGTAGTCTGTTTGATTCTGTGTTATTGATTTTTAGCGTATCTATTATAGCTTTTTGTTTTGTGGTTACCATGGGACTTAATCTAACTTAAACAATGGCCTGTTTTGTCCCATTCTCGGGAGCAATAAAAGTGAGGCACAAAAACTAAAACATTGCACTAGAACTAACTTGCCCTTCCATTATTTCCTGACCTGGGGGAAGAATGATAATGAGCACTTAAAATATAAACACTGCTCCAGAACTAAATTACTGCCTTGCTGTTGCTTCCTGTTCTGGGGAAGACTTACAGTGATCACTGGAACTTAAAGTTTTCCCAGAACTATATTGCTGCCTTGCCATTTTTGTCTCAGTTTGGGAAATACTTAAGTGAGCATGGGGAATTAATCCTTACATTCCAGGTGTTTCAGTGTTAGGGGGAGGCTCCACAGGAGCACCTGGGCTTTGTGAAAAATCCAGGTACACATTCAGGCCCTCCCATGGATTGTGCCCTTTGCAGCACTGTGGCACTGGCCAGTCTTTTCAATGTTGCATCTCCACTACTTGGAGCTACAGAGCAACAGCCACAAACCACATATCCATTGCTGTGGTTAGCACCTCTCTCTTTGCCCCAAGTTCACTTTAGGTGGCTGAGACCTCCTACCACTCCCGGTGGTTTCTGTGAGAGAATCAGAGAGGAATTCCCATGAAAATTCCCAGATTCGGGGGAAGATTGAACATCTACCTTCAATTCTGTCTTCTCCCCTCAGTAATCATGGGTCTAGGAAAATTATCTGTGAGTGTTATTATGCCAGCTTGGAGGGGTAGTAATGCAGTCTTGAATGATAGCGTCTCTATCTCGCAGTTTCTCTTGATTCTTTGGTCCCAGGAGCTTCTCCTAAGTTCTGGTAAGATTCTGGTCTTTGAATAGTTTTTAGTTGTATTTTTGTTAGGAGAATGATGCCAGGGTATTTTCTATTCTGCCATATTGCTGACGTCAGTCCCCCAAAGACATTGAGTTCTTTACAGGAAAAAAAAAAAAAAAAAAAAAAAAAATGCAATGCCTGATACAGACTGAGTAAGATTTTAAAAAGATGCTACTTACTTCAGAAATTAAAATAGAAAACAGGGGCATAATTACCAACCCTCCAGATTATGAATAAAACACCAGCAAATTAGTCTAAAATTTTATAAAGTTGAAAATTACCAAAACTGACACAAGAGTAAAGATAAAACAGAATGAATTAATAATTATAAATATTCCTCCAAATGAAAGCCCAAATATTTAAAGACACTGTAATGCCAATCCTTCACACTTTCAGTAAACAAAGGATAAAGGACGTTTTCTAAAACTATGAGGCAAGTATTAATCTGATACCACAGTAAAAGTTAATTCACCATTGATCATAGATGAAGTCCATTTAGCATTGCTTATGAGTCAAGTCTAGTGCCAATAAATTATCTTTCTCAGTTTTTGTTTTTCTGGAAAGTCTTTATCTCTCCTTCATTTTAAAGGACAGTATTGCCAGG